>NW_027617383.1:0-122516 GCF_964187855.1 Myxine glutinosa
GTGTGGAAAAAACACTTTTCGCGCTTGTGTTATTGTTGAAAAACCACTTTTCGCCACTTGTGTTCGTGTTGAAAACCACTTTTCGCACTTGTGTTGGTGCAGGAAACCACTTTTGCACTTGTATTAGTGTGGAAAAAACACTTTTTTGCACTTGTGATAGTGTTGAAAAACCACTTTTCGCACTTGTGTTAGTGTTGAAAACCCCACTTTTCGCACTTGTGTTAGTGTAGAAAAACCACTTTTCGCACTTGTGTTGGTGCAGGAAACCACTTTTGCACTTGTATTAGTGTGGAAAAAACACTTTTGCACTTGTGTTAGTGTTGAAAAACCACTTTTCGACACTTGTGTTAGTGTTGAAAAACCACTTTTCGCACTTGTGTTAGTGTTAAAAAACCACTTTTTGCACTTGTGTTGGTGCAGGAAACACTTTTGCACATGTATTAGTGTGGAAAAAACACTTTTTGCACTTGTGATAATGTTGAAAATCCACTTTGCCACTTGTGTTAGTGTTGAAAAACCACTTTTCGCACTTGTGTTGGTGCAGGAAACAACTTTTGCACTTGTATTAGTGTGGAAAAAAACCACTTTCCGCACTTGTGTTAGTGTTGAAAAACCACTTTTCGCACTTGTGTTAGTGTTGAAAAACCACTTTTCGCACTTGTGTTGGTGCAGGAAACCACTTTTGCACTTGTATTAGTGTGGAAAAAACACTTTTTACACTTCTGATAGTGTTGAAAAACCACGTTTCGCACTTGTGTTAGTGTTGAAAAACCACTTTTCGCACTTGTGTTAGTGTTGAAAAACCACTTTTCGCATGTGTTAGTGTTAAAAAAACTTTTTGCACTTGTTGGTGCAGGAAACCACTTTTGCACTTGTATTAGTGTGGAAAAAACACTTTTTGCACTTGTGATATTGTTGAAAAACCACTTTTCGCACTTGTGTTAGTGTTGAAAAACCACTTTTCGCACTTGTGTTGGTGCAGGAAACAACTTTTGCACTTGTATTAGTGTGGAAAAAACCACTTTTTCGCACTTGTGTTAGTGTTGAAAAACCCACTTTTCGCACTTGTGTTGGTGCAGGAAACAACTTTTGCACTTGTATTAGTGTGGAAAAAAACCACTTTTCGCAACTTGTGTTAGTGTTGAAAAACCACTTTTCGCACTTGTGTTGGTGCAGGAAACCACTTTTGCACTTGTGTTGGTGCAGGAAACCACTTTTGCACTTGTATTAGTGTGGAAAAAAACACTTTCGCACTTGTGTTAGTGTTGAAAAACCACTTTTCGCACTTGTGTTAGTGTTGAAAAACCACTTTTCGCACTTGTGTTGGTGCAGGAAACCACTTTTGCACTTGTATTAGTGTGAAAAAACACTTTTTGCACTTGTGATAGTGTTGAAAAACCACTTTTCGCACTTGTGTTAGTGTGAAAAACCACTTTTTGCACTTGTGTTAGTGTTGAAAAACCACTTTTCGCACTTGTGTTAGTGTTGAAAAACCACTTTTCGCACTTGTGTTGGTGCAGGAAACCACTTTGCACTGTATTAGTGTGGAAAAAACACTTTTCGCACTTGTGTTAGTGTTGAAAAACCACTTTTCGCATTGTGTTAGTCTTGAAAACCCACCTTTTCGCACTTGTGTTGGTGCAGGAAACCACTTTTGCACTTGTATTAGTGTGGAAAAACCACTTTCGCACTTGTGTTAGTGTTGAAAAACCACTTTTCGCCACTTGTGTTAGTGTTAAAAAACCACTTTTGCACTTGTGTTGGTGCAGGAAACCACTTTTGCACATGTATTAGTGTGGAAAAAACACTTTTTCTGCACTTGTGATAATGTTGAAAAATCCACTTTTTCGCACTTGTGATAGTGTTGAAAAACACTTTTCGCACTTGTGTTGGTGCAGGAAACAACTTTTGGACACTTGTATTAGTGTGGAAAAACCACTTTTCGCACTTGTGTTAGTGTTGAAAAACCACTTTTCGCACTTGTGTTAGTGTTGAAAAACCACTTTTCGCACTTGTGTTGGTGCAGGAAACCACTTTTGCACTTGTATTAGTGTGGAAAAAACACTTTTTGCACTTGTGATAGTGTTGAAAAACCACTTTTCGCACTTGTGTTAGTGTTGAAAAACCACTTTTCGCACTTGTGTTGGTGCAGGAAACCACTTTTGCACTTGTATTAGTGTGGAAAAAACACTTTTCGCACTTGTGTTAGTGTTGAAAAACCACTTTTCCGCACTTGTGTTAGTGTTGAACAAACCACTTTTCGCACTTGTGTTGGTGCAGGGAAACCACTTTTGCACTTGTATTAGTGTGGAAAAAACACTTTTTGCACTTGTGATAGTGTTAGAAAAACAACTTTTCGCACTTGTGTTAGTGTTGAAAAACACTTTTCGCACTTGTGTTAGTGTGAAAAACCACTTTTCGCACTTGTGTTAGTGTTAAAAAACACTTTTTGCACTTGTGTTGGTGCAGGAAACCACTTTTGCACTTGTATTAGTGTGGAAAAAAACACTTTTTGCACTTGTGATATTGTTGAAAACCACTTTTCGCACTTGTGTTAGTGTTGAAAAACCACTTTTCGCACTTGTGTTAGTGTTGAAAAACCACTTTTCGCACTTGTGTTGGTGCAGGGAAACCACTTTTGCACTTGTATTAGTGTGGAAAAAACACTTTTTGCACTTGTGATAGTGTTGAAAAACCACTTTTCGCACTTGTGTTAGTGTTGAAAACCACTTTTTGCACTTGTGTTAGTGTTGAAAAACCACTTTCCGCACTTGTGTTGGTGTTGAAAAACCACTTTTCGCACTTGTGTTGGTGCAGGAAACCACTTTGCACTGTATTAGTGTGGAAAAAACACTTTTCGCACTTGTGTTAGTGTTGAAAAACCACTTTTCGCACTTGTGTTAGTCTTGAAAACCACTTTTCGCACTTGTGTTGGTGCAGGAAACCACTTTTGCACTTGTATTAGTGTGGAAAAACCACTTTTCGCACTTGTGTTAGTGTTGAAAACCCACTTTTCGCACTTGTGTTAGTGTTAAAAAACCACTTTTTGCACTTGTGTTGGTGCAGGAAACCACTTTTGCACATGTATTAGTGTGGAAAAAACACTTTTTGCACTTGTGATAATGTTGAAAATCCACTTTTCGCACTTGTGTTAGTGTTGAAAAACCACTTTTCGCACTTGTGTGGTGCAGGAAACAACTTTTGCACTTGTATTAGTGTGGAAAAAACCACTTTTCGCAACTGTGTTAGTGTTGAAAAACCACTTTTCGCACTTGTGTTAGTGTTGAAAAACCACTTTTCGCACTTGTGTTGGTGCAGCGAAACCACTTTTGCACTTGTATTAGTGTGGAAAAAACACTTTTTGGCACTTGTGATAGTGTTGAAAAACCACTTTTCGCACTTGTGTTAGTGTTGAAAAACCACTTTTCGCACTTGTGTTGGTGCAGGAAACCACTTTTGCACTTGTATTGTGTGGAAAAAACACTTTTCGCACTTGTGTTAGTGTTGAAAAACCACTTTTCGCACTTGTGTTAGTGTTGAAAAAACCACTTTTCGCACTTGTGTTGGTGCAGGAAACCACTTTTGCACTTGTATTAGTGTGGAAAAAACACTTTTTGCACTTGTGATAGTGTTGAAAAACAACTTTTCGCACTTGTGTTAGTGTGAAAAACCCCTTTTCGCACTTGTGTTAGCTGTTGAAAAACCACTTTTCGCACTTGTGTTAGTGTTAAAAAAACACTTTTTGCACTTGTGTTGGTGCAGGAACCACTTTTGCACTTGTATTAGTGTGGAAAAAACACTTTTTGCACTTGTGATATTGTTGAAAAACACTTTTCGCACTTGTGTAGTGTTGAAAAACCACTTTTCACACTTGTGTTGGTGCAGGAAACAACTTTTGCACTTGTATTAGTGTGGAAAAACACTTTTCGCACTTGTGTTAGTGTTGAAAAACCACTTTTCGCACTTGTGTTGGTGCAGGAAACAACTTTTGCACTTGTATTAGTGTGGAAAAACCACTTTTCGCACTTGTGTTAGTGTTGAAAAACCACTTTTCGCACTTGTGTTAGTGTTGAAAAACCACTTTCGCACTTGTGTTAGTCTTGAAAAACCACTTTTCGCACTTGTGTTGGTGCAGGAAACCACTTTTGCACTTGTATTAGTGTGGAAAAACCACGTTTCGCACTTGTGTTAGTGTTGAAAAACCACTTTTCGCACTTGTGTTAGTGTTAAAAAACCACTTTTTGCACTTGTGTTGGTGCATGAAACCACTTTTGCACATGTATTAGTGTGGAAAAAACACTTTTTGCACTTGTGATAATGTTGAAAATCCACTTTTCGCACTTGTGTTAGTGTTGAAAAACCACTTTTCGCACTTGTGTTGGTGCAGGAAACAACTTTTGCACTTGTATTAGTGTGGAAAAACCACTTTTCGCACTTGTGTTAGTGTTGAAAAACCACTTTTCGCACTTGTGTTAGTGTTGAAAAACCACTTTTCGCACTTGTGTTAGGTGCAGGAAACCACTTTTGCACTTGTATTAGTGTGGAAAAAACACTTTTTGCACTTGTGATAGTGTTCGAAAAACCACTTTTCGCACTTGTGTTAGTGTTGAAAAACCACTTTTCGCACTTGTGTTGGTGCAGGAAACCACTTTTGCACTTTGTATTAGTGTGGAAAAAACACTTTTCGCACTTGTGTTAGTGTTGAAAAACCACTTTTCGCACTTGTGTTAGTGTTGAAAAACCACTTTTCGCACTTGTGTTGGTGCAGGAAACCACTTTTGCACTTGTATTAGTGTGGAAAAAACACTTTTTGCACTTGTGATAGTGTTGAAAAAACAACTTTTCGCCATTGTGTTAGTGTTGAAAAACCACTTTTCGCACTTGTGTTAGTGTTGAAAAACCACTTTTCGCACTTGTGTTAGTGTTAAAAAAACACTTTTGCACTTGTGTTGGTGCAGGAACCACTTTTGCACTTGTATTAGTGTGGAAAAAACACTTTTTGCACTTGTGATATTGTTGAAAAACCACTTTTCGCACTTGTGTTAGTGTTGAAAAACCACTTTTCGCACTTGTGTTAGTGTTGAAAAAACCACTTTTCGCACTTGTGTTGGTGCAGGAAACCACTTTTGCACTTGTATTAGTGTGGAAAAAACACTTTTTGCACTTGTGATAGTGTTGAAAAACACACTTTTCGCACTTGTGTTAGTGTTGAAAAACCACTTTTTGCACTTGTGTTAGTGTTGAAAAACCACTTTCCGCACTTGTGTTGGTGTTGAAAAACCACTTTTCGCACTTGTGTTGGTGCAGGAAACCACTTTGCACTGTATAGTGGGAAAAAACACTTTTCGCACTTGTGTTAGTGTTGAAAAACCACTTTTCGCACTTGTGTTAGTCTTGAAAAACCACTTTTCGCACTTTGTGTTGTGCAGGAAACCACTTTTTGCACTTGTATTAGTGTGGAAAAACCACTTTTCGCACTTGTGTTAGTGTTGAAAAACCACTTTTCGCTACCTGTGTAGTGTTAAAAAACCACTTTTTGCACTTGTGTTGGTGCAGGAAACCACTTTTGCACATGTATTAGTGTGGAAAAAAACACTTTTTGCACTTGTGATAATGTGAAAATCCACTTTTCGCACTTGTGTTAGTGTTGAAAAACCACTTTTCGCACTTGTGTTGGTGCAGGAAACAACTTTTGCACTTGTATTAGTGTGGAAAACCACTTTTCGCAACTGTGTTAGTGTTGAAAAACCACTTTTCGCACTTGTGTTAGTGTTGAAAAACCACTTTTTCGCACTTGTGTTGGTGCAGGAAACCACTTTTGCACTTGTATTAGTGTGGAAAAAACACTTTTTGCACTTGTGATAGTGTTGAAAAAACCACTTTTCGCACTTGTGTTAGTGTTGAAAAACCACTTTTCGCACTTGTGTTGGTGCAGGAAACCACTTTTGCACTTGTATTAGTGTGGAAAAAACACTTTTCGCACTTGTGTTAGTGTTGAAAAACCACTTTTCGCACTTGTGTTAGTGTTGAAAAACCACTTTTCGCACTTGTGTTGGTGCAGGAAACCACTTTTGCACTTGTATTAGTGTGGAAAAAACACTTTTTGCACTTGTGATAGTGTTGAAAAAACAAACTTTTCGCACTTGTGTTAGTGTTGAAAAACCACTTTTCGCACTTGTGTTAGTGTTGAAAAACCACTTTTCGCACTTGTGTTAGTGTTAAAAAAACCACTTTTTGCACTTGTGTTGGTGCAGGAAACCACTTTTGCACTTGTATTAGTGTGGAAAAAACACTTTTTGCACTTGTGATATTGTTGAAAAACCACTTTTCGCATTTGTGTTAGTGTTGAAAAACTCACTTTTCACACTTGTGTTGGTGCAGGAACAACTTTTGCACTTGTATTAGTGTGGAAAAACCACTTTTCGCACTTGTGTTAGTGTTGAAAAACCACTTTTCGCACTTGTGTTGGTGCAGGAAACAAACTTTTGCACTTGTATTAGTGTGGAAAAACCACTTTTCGCACTTGGTGTTAGTGTTGAAAAACCACTTTTCGCACTTGTGTTGGTGCAGGAAACCATCTTTTGCACTTGTGTTGGTGCAGGAAACCACTTTTGCACTTGTATTAGTGTGGAAAAAACACTTTTCGCACTTGTGTTAGTGTTGAAAAACCACTTTTCGCACTTGTGTTAGTGTTGAAAAACCACTTTCGCACTTGTGTTAGTGTTGAAAAACCTCTTTTCGCACTTGTGTTAGTGTTGAAAAACCACTTTTCGCACTTGTGTTAGTGTTGAAAAAACCACTTTTTGCACTTGTGTTAGTGTTGAAAAACCACTTTTCGCACTTGTGTTAGTGTTGAAAAAACCACTTTTCGCACTTGTGTTGGTGCAGGAAACCACTTTTGCACTTGTATTAGTGTGGAAAAACCACTTTTCGCACTTGTGTTAGGTGTTGAAAAACCACTTTTCGCACTTGTGTTAGTGTTGAAAAACCACTTTTTGCACTTGTGTTGGTGCAGGAAACCACTTTTGCACTTGTAATTAGTGTGGAAAAAACACTTTTCGCACTTGTGTTAGTGTTGAAAAACCACTTTTCGCACTTGTGTTGGTGCAGGAAACCACTTTTGCACTTGTATTAGTGTGGAAAAAACACTTTTTGCACTTGTGATAGTGTTGAAAAACCTCTTTTCGCACTTGTGTTAGTGTTGAAAAACCACTTTTCGCACTTGCGTTAGTGTTGAAAAACCACTTTTCGCACTTGTGTTGGTGCAGGAAACCACTTTTGCACTTGTATTAGTGTGGAAAAACCACTTTTCGCACTTGTGTTAGTGTTGAAAAACCACTTTTCGCACTTGTGTTAGTGTTGAAAAACCACTTTTTGCACTTGTGTTGGTGCAGGAAACCACTTTTGCACTTGTATTAGTGTGGAAAAAACACTTTTCGCACTTGTGTTAGTGTTAAAAAACCACTTTTTGCACTTGTGTTGGTGCAGGAAACCACTTTTGCACTTGTATTAGTGTGGAAAAAACACTTTTTGCACTTGTGATAGTGTTGAAAAACCACTTTTCGCACTTGTGTTAGTGTTGAAAAACCACTTTTCGCACTTGTGTTAGTGTTAAAAAACCACTTTTTGCACTTGTGTTGGTGCAGGAAACCACTTTTGCACATGTATTAGTGTGGAAAAAACACTTTTTGCACTTATGGTAATGTTGAAAAACCACTTTTCGCACTTGTGTTAGTGTTGAAAAACCACTTTTCGCACTTGTGTTGGTGCAGGAAACCACTTTTGCACATGTATTAGTGTGGAAAAAACACTTTTTGCACTTGTGATAATGTTGAAAATCCACTTTTCGCACTTGTGTTAGTGTTGAAAAACCACTTTTCGCACTTGTGTTGGTGCAGGAAACAACTTTTGCACTTGTATTAGTGTGGAAAAACCACTTTTCGCAACTGTGTTAGTGTTGAAAAACCACTTTTCGCACTTGTGTTAGTGTTGAAAAACCACTTTTCGCACTTGTGTTGGTGCAGGAAACCACTTTTGCACTTGTATTAGTGTGGAAAAAACACTTTTTGCACTTGTGATAGTGTTGAAAAACCACTTTTCGCACTTGTGTTAGTGTTGAAAAACCACTTTTCGCACTTGTGTTGGTGCAGGAAACCACTTTTGCACTTGTATTAGTGTGGAAAAAACACTTTTCGCACTTGTGTTAGTGTTGAAAAACCACTTTTCGCACTTGTGTTAGTGTTGAAAAACCACTTTTCGCACTTGTGTTGGTGCAGGAAACCACTTTTGCACTTGTATTAGTGTGGAAAAAACACTTTTTGCACTTGTGATAGTGTTGAAAAACAACTTTTCGCACTTGTGTTAGTGTTGAAAAACCACTTTTCGCACTTGTGTTAGTGTTGAAAAACCACTTTTCGCACTTGTGTTAGTGTTAAAAAAACACTTTTTGCACTTGTGTTGGTGCAGGAAACCACTTTTGCACTTGTATTAGTGTGGAAAAAACACTTTTTGCACTTGTGATATTGTTGAAAAACCACTTTTCGCACTTGTGTTAGTGTTGAAAAACCACTTTTCACACTTGTGTTGGTGCAGGAAACAACTTTTGCACTTGTATTAGTGTGGAAAAACCACTTTTCGCACTTGTGTTAGTGTTGAAAAACCACTTTTCGCACTTGTGTTGGTGCAGGAAACAACTTTTGCACTTGTATTAGTGTGGAAAAACCACTTTTCGCACTTGTGTTAGTGTTGAAAAACCACTTTTCGCACTTGTGTTGGTGCAGGAAACCACTTTTGCACTTGTGTTGGTGCAGGAAACCACTTTTGCACTTGTATTAGTGTGGAAAAAACACTTTTCGCACTTGTGTTAGTGTTGAAAAACCACTTTTCGCACTTGTGTTAGTGTTGAAAAACCACTTTTCGCACTTGTGTTAGTGTTGAAAAACCTCTTTTCGCACTTGTGTTAGTGTTGAAAAACCACTTTTCGCACTTGTGTTAGTGTTGAAAAACCACTTTTTGCACTTGTGTTAGTGTTGAAAAACCACTTTTCGCACTTGTGTTAGTGTTGAAAAACCACTTTTCGCACTTGTGTTGGTGCAGGAAACCACTTTTGCACTTGTATTAGTGTGGAAAAACCACTTTTCGCACTTGTGTTAGTGTTGAAAAACCACTTTTCGCACTTGTGTTAGTGTTGAAAAACCACTTTTTGCACTTGTGTTGGTGCAGGAAACCACTTTTGCACTTGTATTAGTGTGGAAAAAACACTTTTCGCACTTGTGTTAGTGTTGAAAAACCACTTTTCGCACTTGTGTTGGTGCAGGAAACCACTTTTGCACTTGTATTAGTGTGGAAAAAACACTTTTTGCACTTGTGATAGTGTTGAAAAACCTCTTTTCGCACTTGTGTTAGTGTTGAAAAACCACTTTTCGCACTTGCGTTAGTGTTGAAAAACCACTTTTCGCACTTGTGTTGGTGCAGGAAACCACTTTTGCACTTGTATTAGTGTGGAAAAACCACTTTTCGCACTTGTGTTAGTGTTGAAAAACCACTTTTCGCACTTGTGTTAGTGTTGAAAAACCACTTTTTGCACTTGTGTTGGTGCAGGAAACCACTTTTGCACTTGTATTAGTGTGGAAAAAACACTTTTCGCACTTGTGTTAGTGTTAAAAAACCACTTTTTGCACTTGTGTTGGTGCAGGAAACCACTTTTGCACTTGTATTAGTGTGGAAAAAACACTTTTTGCACTTGTGATAGTGTTGAAAAACCACTTTTCGCACTTGTGTTAGTGTTGAAAAACCACTTTTCGCACTTGTGTTAGTGTTAAAAAACCACTTTTTGCACTTGTGTTGGTGCAGGAAACCACTTTTGCACATGTATTAGTGTGGAAAAAACACTTTTTGCACTTATGGTAATGTTGAAAAACCACTTTTCGCACTTGTGTTAGTGTTGAAAAACCACTTTTCGCACTTGTGTTGGTGCAGGAAACAACTTTTGCACTTGTATTAGTGTGGAAAAACCTCTTTTCGCACTTGTGTTAGTGTTGAAAAACCACTTTTCGCACTTGTGTTAGTGTTGAAAAACCACTTTTTGCACTTGTGTTAGTGTTGAAAAACCACTTTTCGCACTTGTGTTAGTGTTGAAAAACCACTTTTCGCACTTGTGTTGGTGCAGGAAACCACTTTTGCACTTGTATTAGTGTGGTAAAACCACTTTTCGCACTTGTGTTAGTGTTGAAAAACCACTTTTCGCACTTGTGTTAGTGTTGAAAAACCACTTTTTGCACTTGTGTTGGTGCAGGAAACCACTTTTGCACTTGTATTAGTGTGGAAAAAACACTTTTCGCACTTGTGTTAGTGTTGAAAAACCACTTTTCGCACTTGTGTTAGTGTTGAAAAACCAATTTTCGCACTTGTGTTGGTGCAGGAAACCACTTTTGCACTTGTATTAGTGTGGAAAAAACACTTTTTGCACTTGTGATAGTGTTGAAAAACCTCTTTTCGCACTTGTGTTAGTGTTGAAAAACCACTTTTCGCACTTGTGTTGGTGCAGGAAACCACTTTTGCACTTGTATTAGTGTGGAAAAACCACTTTTCGCATTTGTGTTCGTGTTGAAAAACCACTTTTCGCACTTGTGTTGGTGCAGGAAACCACTTTTGCACTTGTATTAGTGTGGAAAAACCACTTTTCGCACTTGTGTTAGTGTTGAAAAACCACTTTTCGCACATGTGATAGTGTTGAAAAACCACTTTTCGCACTTGTGTTGGTGCAGGAAACCACTTTTCCACTTGTATTAGTGTGCAAAAAACACTTTTCGCACTTGTGTTAGTGTTTAAAAACCACTTTTCGCACTTGTGTTAGTGTTGAAAAACCACTTTTCGCACTTGTGTTAGTGTTAAAAAACCACTTTTTGCACTTGTGTTGGTGCAGGAAACCACTTTTGCACTTGTATTAGTGTGGAAAAAACACTTTTTGCACTTGTGATAGTGTTGAAAAACCACTTTTCGCACTTGTGTTAGTGTTGAAAAACCACTTTTCGCACTTGTGTTGGTGCAGGAAACAACTTTTGCATTTGTATTAGTGTGGAAAAACCACTTTTCACACTTGTGTTAGTGTTGAAAAACCACTTTTCGCACTTGTGTTAGTGTTGAAAAACCACTTTTCGCACTTGTGTTGGTGTAGGAAACCACTTTTGCACTTGTATTAGTGTGGAAAAAACACTTTTTGCACTTGTGATAGTGTTGAAAAACCACTTTTCGCACTTGTGTTAGTGTTGAAAAACCACTTTTCGCACTTGTGTTGGTGCAGGAAACCACTTTTGCACTTGTATTAGTGTGGAAAAAACACTTTTTGCACTTGTGTTAGTGTTGAAAAACCACTTTTCGCACTTGTGTTAGTGTTGAAAAACCACTTTTCGCAATTGTGTTAGTGTTAAAAAACCACTTTTTGCACTTGTGTTGGTGCAGGAAACCACTTTTGCACTTGTATTAGTGTGGAAAAAACACTTTTTGCACTTGTGATAGTGTTGAAAAGCACTTTTCGCACTTGTGTTAGTGTTGAAAAACCACTTTTTCGCACTTGTGTTGGTGCAGGAAACCACTTTTGCACTTGTATTAGTGTGGAAAAAACACTTTTTGCACTTGTGATAGTGTTGGAAAACCATTTTTCGCACTTGTGTTAGTGTTGAAAAACCACTTTTCGCACTTGTGTTGGTGTTGAAAAACCTATTTTCGCACTTGTGTTGGTGCAGGAAACCACTTTTGCACTTGTATTAGTGTGGAAAAAACACTTTTCGCATTTGTGTTTGTGTTGAAAAACCACTTTTCGCACTTGTGTTAGTGTTGAAAAACCACTTTTCGCACTTATGTTAGTGTTGAAAAACCCACTTTTCGCACTTGTGATAGTGTTGAAAGACCACTTTTCGCACTTGTGTTAGTGTTGAAAAACCACTTTTCGCACATGTGATAGTGTTGAAAAACCACTTTTCGCACTTGTGTTGGTGCAGGAAACCACTTTTGTACTTGTATTAGTGTGGAAAAAACACTTTTCGCACTTGTGTTAGTGTTTAAAAACCACTTTTCGCACTTGTGTTAGTGTTGAAAAACCACTTTTCGCACTTGTGTTAGTGTTAAAAAACCACTTTTTGCACTTGTGTTGGTGCAGGAAACCACTTTTGCACTTGTATTGGTGTGGAAAAAACACTTTTTGCACTTGTGATAGTGTTGAAAAACCACTTTTCGCACTTGTGTTAGTGTTGAAAAACCACTTTTCGCACTTGTGTTGGTGCAGGAAACAACTTTTGCACTTGTATTAGTGTGGAAAAACCACTTTTCGCACTTGTTTTAGTGTTGAAAAACCACTTTTCGCACTTGTGTTAGTGTTGAAAAACCACTTTTCGCACTTGTGTTGGTGCAGGAAACAACTTTTGCCTTGTATTAGTGTGGAAAAACCACTTTTCGCACTTGTGTTAGTGTTGAAAAACCACTTTTCGCACTTGTGTTAGTGTTGAAAAACCACTTTTCGCACTTGTGTTGGTGCAGGAAACCACTTTTGCACTTGTATTAGTGTGGAAAAAACACTTTTCGCGCTTGTGTTATTGTTGAAAAACCACTTTTCGCACTTGTGTTCGTGTTGAAAAACCACTTTTCGCACTTGTGTTGGTGCAGGAAACCACTTTTGCACTTGTATTAGTGTGGAAAAAACACTTTTTTGCACTTGTGATAGTGTTGAAAAACCACTTTTCGCACTTGTGTTAGTGTTGAAAAACCACTTTTCGCACTTGTGTTAGTGTTGAAAAACCACTTTTCGCACTTGTGTTGGTGCAGGAAACCACTTTTGCACTTGTATTAGTGTGGAAAAAACACTTTTTGCACTTGTGTTAGTGTTGAAAAACCACTTTTCGCACTTGTGTTAGTGTTGAAAAACCACTTTTCGCACTTGTGTTAGTGTTAAAAAACCACTTTTTGCACTTGTGTTGGTGCAGGAAACCACTTTTGCACATGTATTAGTGTGGAAAAAACACTTTTTGCACTTGTGATAATGTTGAAAATCCACTTTTCGCACTTGTGTTAGTGTTGAAAAACCACTTTTCGCACTTGTGTTGGTGCAGGAAACAACTTTTGCACTTGTATTAGTGTGGAAAAACCACTTTTCGCACTTGTGTTAGTGTTGAAAAACCACTTTTCGCACTTGTGTTAGTGTTGAAAAACCACTTTTCGCACTTGTGTTGGTGCAGGAAACCACTTTTGCACTTGTATTAGTGTGGAAAAAACACTTTTTGCACTTGTGATAGTGTTGAAAAACCACTTTTCGCACTTGTGTTAGTGTTGAAAAACCACTTTTCGCACTTGTGTTGGTGCAGGAAACCACTTTTGCACTTGTATTAGTGTGGAAAAAACACTTTTCGCACTTGTGTTAGTGTTGAAAAACCACTTTTCGCACTTGTGTTAGTGTTGAAAAACCACTTTTCGCACTTGTGTTGGTGCAGGAAACCACTTTTGCACTTGTATTAGTGTGGAAAAAACACTTTTTGCACTTGTGATAGTGTTGAAAAACAACTTTTCGCACTTGTGTTAGTGTTGAAAAACCACTTTTCGCACTTGTGTTAGTGTTGAAAAACCACTTTTCGCACTTGTGTTAGTGTTAAAAAAAACACTTTTTGCACTTGTGTTGGTGCAGGAAACCACTTTTGCACTTGTATTAGTGTGGAAAAAACACTTTTTGCACTTGTGATATTGTTGAAAAACCACTTTTCGCACTTGTGTTAGTGTTGAAAAACCACTTTTCGCACTTGTGTTGGTGCAGGAAACAACTTTTGCACTTGTATTAGTGTGGAAAAACCACTTTTCGCACTTGTGTTAGTGTTGAAAAACCACTTTTCGCACTTGTGTTGGTGCAGGAAACAACTTTTGCACTTGTATTAGTGTGGAAAAACCACTTTTCGCACTTGTGTTAGTGTTGAAAAACCACTTTTCGCACTTGTGTTGGTGCAGGAAACCACTTTTGCACTTGTGTTGGTGCAGGAAACCACTTTTGCACTTGTATTAGTGTGGAAAAAACACTTTTCGCACTTGTGTTAGTGTTGAAAAACCACTTTTCGCACTTGTGTTAGTGTTGAAAAACCACTTTTCGCACTTGTGTTGGTGCAGGAAACCACTTTTGCACTTGTATTAGTGTGGAAAAAACACTTTTTGCACTTGTGATAGTGTTGAAAAACCACTTTTCGCACTTGTGTTAGTGTTGAAAAACCACTTTTTGCACTTGTGTTAGTGTTGAAAAACCACTTTTCGCACTTGTGTTAGTGTTGAAAAACCACTTTTCGCACTTGTGTTGGTGCAGGAAACCACTTTGCACTGTATTAGTGTGGAAAAAACACTTTTCGCACTTGTGTTAGTGTTGAAAAACCACTTTTCGCACTTGTGTTAGTCTTGAAAAACCACTTTTCGCACTTGTGTTGGTGCAGGAAACCACTTTTGCACTTGTATTAGTGTGGAAAAACCACTTTTCGCACTTGTGTTAGTGTTGAAAAACCACTTTTCGCACTTGTGTTAGTGTTAAAAAACCACTTTTTGCACTTGTGTTGGTGCAGGAAACCACTTTTGCACATGTATTAGTGTGGAAAAAACACTTTTTGCACTTGTGATAATGTTGAAAATCCACTTTTCGCACTTGTGTTAGTGTTGAAAAACCACTTTTCGCACTTGTGTTGGTGCAGGAAACAACTTTTGCACTTGTATTCGTGTGGAAAAACCACTTTTCGCACTTGTGTTAGTGTTGAAAAACCACTTTTCGCACTTGTGTTAGTGTTGAAAAACCACTTTTCGCACTTGTGTTGGTGCAGGAAACCACTTTTGCACTTGTATTAGTGTGGAAAAAACACTTTTTGCACTTGTGATAGTGTTGAAAAACCACTTTTCGCACTTGTGTTAGTGTTGAAAAACCACTTTTCGCACTTGTGTTGGTGCAGGAAACCACTTTTGCACTTGTATTAGTGTGGAAAAAACACTTTTCGCACTTGTGTTAGTGTTGAAAAACCACTTTTCGCACTTGTGTTAGTGTTGAAAAACCACTTTTCGCACTTGTGTTGGTGCAGGAAACCACTTTTGCACTTGTATTAGTGTGGAAAAAACACTTTTTGCACTTGTGTTAGTGTTGAAAAACAACTTTTCGCACTTGTGTTAGTGTTGAAAAACCACTTTTCGCACTTGTGTTAGTGTTGAAAAACCACTTTTCGCACTTGTGTTAGTGTTAAAAAAACACTTTTTGCACTTGTGTTGGTGCAGGAAACCACTTTTGCACTTGTATTAGTGTGGAAAAAACACTTTTTGCACTTGTGATATTGTTGAAAAACCACTTTTCGCACTTGTGTTGGTGCAGGAAACCACTTTTGCACTTGTATTAGTGTGGAAAAAACACTTTTTGCACTTGTGATAGTGTTGAAAAACCACTTTTCGCACTTGTGTTAGTGTTGAAAAACCACTTTTCGCACTTGTGTTGGTGCAGGAAACAACTTTTGCATTTGTATTAGTGTGGAAAAACCACTTTTCACACTTGTGTTAGTGTTGAAAAACCACTTTTCGCACTTGTGTTAGTGTTGAAAAACCACTTTTCGCACTTGTGTTGGTGTAGGAAACCACTTTTGCACTTGTATTAGTGTGGAAAAACCACTTTTCGCACTTGTGTTCGTGTTGAAAAACCACTTTTCGCACTTGTGTTGGTGCAGGAAACCACTTTTGCACTTGTATTAGTGTGGAAAAAACACTTTTTTGCACTTGTGATAGTGTTGAAAAACCACTTTTCGCACTTGTGTTAGTGTTGAAAAACCACTTTTTGCACTTGTATTAGTGTGGAAAAAACACTTTTTGCACTTGTGATATTGTTGAAAAACCACTTTTCGCACTTGTGTTGGTGCAGGAAACCACTTTTGCACTTGTATTAGTGTGGAAAAAACACTTTTTGCACTTGTGATAGTGTTGAAAAACCACTTTTCGCACTTGTGTTAGTGTTGAAAAACCACTTTTCGCACTTGTGTTGGTGCAGGAAACAACTTTTGCATTTGTATTAGTGTGGAAAAACCACTTTTCACACTTGTGTTAGTGTTGAAAAACCACTTTTCGCACTTGTGTTAGTGTTGAAAAACCACTTTTCGCACTTGTGTTGGTGTAGGAAACCACTTTTGCACTTGTATTAGTGTGGAAAAAACACTTTTTGCACTTGTGATAGTGTTGAAAAACCACTTTTCGCACTTGTGTTAGTGTTGAAAAACCACTTTTCGCACTTGTGTTGGTGCAGGAAACCACTTTTGCACTTGTATTAGTGTGGAAAAAACACTTTTTGCACTTGTGTTAGTGTTGAAAAACCACTTTTCGCACTTGTGTTAGTGTTGAAAAACCACTTTTCGCAATTGTGTTAGTGTTAAAAAACCACTTTTTGCACTTGTGTTGGTGCAGGAAACCACTTTTGCACTTGTATTAGTGTGGAAAAAACACTTTTTGCACTTGTGATAGTGTTGAAAAGCACTTTTCGCACTTGTGTTAGTGTTGAAAAACCACTTTTTCGCACTTGTGTTGGTGCAGGAAACCACTTTTGCACTTGTATTAGTGTGGAAAAAACACTTTTTGCACTTGTGATAGTGTTGGAAAACCATTTTTCGCACTTGTGTTAGTGTTGAAAAACCACTTTTCGCACTTGTGTTGGTGTTGAAAAACCTATTTTCGCACTTGTGTTGGTGCAGGAAACCACTTTTGCACTTGTATTAGTGTGGAAAAAACACTTTTCGCATTTGTGTTTGTGTTGAAAAACCACTTTTCGCACTTGTGTTAGTGTTGAAAAACCACTTTTCGCACTTGTGTTAGTGTTGAAAAACCCACTTTTCGCACTTGTGATAGTGTTGAAAGACCACTTTTCGCACTTGTGTTAGTGTTGAAAAACCACTTTTCGCACATGTGATAGTGTTGAAAAACCACTTTTCGCACTTGTGTTGGTGCAGGAAACCACTTTTGTACTTGTATGAGTGTGGAAAAAACACTTTTCGCACTTGTGTTAGTGTTTAAAAACCACTTTTCGCACTTGTGTTAGTGTTGAAAAACCACTTTTCGCACTTGTGTTAGTGTTAAAAAACCACTTTTTGCACTTGTGTTGGTGCAGGAAACCACTTTTGCACTTGTATTGGTGTGGAAAAAACACTTTTTGCACTTGTGATAGTGTTGAAAAACCACTTTTCGCACTTGTGTTAGTGTTGAAAAACCACTTTTCGCACTTGTGTTGGTGCAGGAAACAACTTTTGCACTTGTATTAGTGTGGAAAAACCACTTTTCGCACTTGTTTTAGTGTTGAAAAACCACTTTTCGCACTTGTGTTAGTGTTGAAAAACCACTTTTCGCACTTGTGTTGGTGCAGGAAACAACTTTTGCCTTGTATTAGTGTGGAAAAACCACTTTTCGCACTTGTGTTAGTGTTGAAAAACCACTTTTCGCACTTGTGTTAGTGTTGAAAAACCACTTTTCGCACTTGTGTTGGTGCAGGAAACCACTTTTGCACTTGTATTAGTGTGGAAAAAACACTTTTCGCGCTTGTGTTATTGTTGAAAAACCACTTTTCGCACTTGTGTTCGTGTTGAAAAACCACTTTTCGCACTTGTGTTGGTGCAGGAAACCACTTTTGCACTTGTATTAGTGTGGAAAAAACACTTTTTTGCACTTGTGATAGTGTTGAAAAACCACTTTTCGCACTTGTGTTAGTGTTGAAAAACCACTTTTCGCACTTGTGTTAGTGTTGAAAAACCACTTTTCGCACTTGTGTTGGTGCAGGAAACCACTTTTGCACTTGTATTAGTGTGGAAAAAACACTTTTTGCACTTGTGTTAGTGTTGAAAAACCACTTTTCGCACTTGTGTTAGTGTTGAAAAACCACTTTTCGCACTTGTGTTAGTGTTAAAAAACCACTTTTTGCACTTGTGTTGGTGCAGGAAACCACTTTTGCACATGTATTAGTGTGGAAAAAACACTTTTTGCACTTGTGATAATGTTGAAAATCCACTTTTCGCACTTGTGTTAGTGTTGAAAAACCACTTTTCGCACTTGTGTTGGTGCAGGAAACAACTTTTGCACTTGTATTAGTGTGGAAAAACCACTTTTCGCACTTGTGTTAGTGTTGAAAAACCACTTTTCGCACTTGTGTTAGTGTTGAAAAACCACTTTTCGCACTTGTGTTGGTGCAGGAAACCACTTTTGCACTTGTATTAGTGTGGAAAAAACACTTTTTGCACTTGTGATAGTGTTGAAAAACCACTTTTCGCACTTGTGTTAGTGTTGAAAAACCACTTTTCGCACTTGTGTTGGTGCAGGAAACCACTTTTGCACTTGTATTAGTGTGGAAAAAACACTTTTCGCACTTGTGTTAGTGTTGAAAAACCACTTTTCGCACTTGTGTTAGTGTTGAAAAACCACTTTTCGCACTTGTGTTGGTGCAGGAAACCACTTTTGCACTTGTATTAGTGTGGAAAAAACACTTTTTGCACTTGTGATAGTGTTGAAAAACAACTTTTCGCACTTGTGTTAGTGTTGAAAAACCACTTTTCGCACTTGTGTTAGTGTTGAAAAACCACTTTTCGCACTTGTGTTAGTGTTAAAAAAAACACTTTTTGCACTTGTGTTGGTGCAGGAAACCACTTTTGCACTTGTATTAGTGTGGAAAAAACACTTTTTGCACTTGTGATATTGTTGAAAAACCACTTTTCGCACTTGTGTTAGTGTTGAAAAACCACTTTTCGCACTTGTGTTGGTGCAGGAAACAACTTTTGCACTTGTATTAGTGTGGAAAAACCACTTTTCGCACTTGTGTTAGTGTTGAAAAACCACTTTTCGCACTTGTGTTGGTGCAGGAAACAACTTTTGCACTTGTATTAGTGTGGAAAAACCACTTTTCGCACTTGTGTTAGTGTTGAAAAACCACTTTTCGCACTTGTGTTGGTGCAGGAAACCACTTTTGCACTTGTGTTGGTGCAGGAAACCACTTTTGCACTTGTATTAGTGTGGAAAAAACACTTTTCGCACTTGTGTTAGTGTTGAAAAACCACTTTTCGCACTTGTGTTAGTGTTGAAAAACCACTTTTCGCACTTGTGTTGGTGCAGGAAACCACTTTTGCACTTGTATTAGTGTGGAAAAAACACTTTTTGCACTTGTGATAGTGTTGAAAAACCACTTTTCGCACTTGTGTTAGTGTTGAAAAACCACTTTTTGCACTTGTGTTAGTGTTGAAAAACCACTTTTCGCACTTGTGTTAGTGTTGAAAAACCACTTTTCGCACTTGTGTTGGTGCAGGAAACCACTTTGCACTGTATTAGTGTGGAAAAAACACTTTTCGCACTTGTGTTAGTGTTGAAAAACCACTTTTCGCACTTGTGTTAGTCTTGAAAAACCACTTTTCGCACTTGTGTTGGTGCAGGAAACCACTTTTGCACTTGTATTAGTGTGGAAAAACCACTTTTCGCACTTGTGTTAGTGTTGAAAAACCACTTTTCGCACTTGTGTTAGTGTTAAAAAACCACTTTTTGCACTTGTGTTGGTGCAGGAAACCACTTTTGCACATGTATTAGTGTGGAAAAAACACTTTTTGCACTTGTGATAATGTTGAAAATCCACTTTTCGCACTTGTGTTAGTGTTGAAAAACCACTTTTCGCACTTGTGTTGGTGCAGGAAACAACTTTTGCACTTGTATTCGTGTGGAAAAACCACTTTTCGCACTTGTGTTAGTGTTGAAAAACCACTTTTCGCACTTGTGTTAGTGTTGAAAAACCACTTTTCGCACTTGTGTTGGTGCAGGAAACCACTTTTGCACTTGTATTAGTGTGGAAAAAACACTTTTTGCACTTGTGATAGTGTTGAAAAACCACTTTTCGCACTTGTGTTAGTGTTGAAAAACCACTTTTCGCACTTGTGTTGGTGCAGGAAACCACTTTTGCACTTGTATTAGTGTGGAAAAAACACTTTTCGCACTTGTGTTAGTGTTGAAAAACCACTTTTCGCACTTGTGTTAGTGTTGAAAAACCACTTTTCGCACTTGTGTTGGTGCAGGAAACCACTTTTGCACTTGTATTAGTGTGGAAAAAACACTTTTTGCACTTGTGTTAGTGTTGAAAAACAACTTTTCGCACTTGTGTTAGTGTTGAAAAACCACTTTTCGCACTTGTGTTAGTGTTGAAAAACCACTTTTCGCACTTGTGTTAGTGTTAAAAAAACACTTTTTGCACTTGTGTTGGTGCAGGAAACCACTTTTGCACTTGTATTAGTGTGGAAAAAACACTTTTTGCACTTGTGATATTGTTGAAAAACCACTTTTCGCACTTGTGTTAGTGTTGAAAAACCACTTTTCGCACTTGTGTTAGTGTTGAAAAACCACTTTTCGCACTTGTGTTGGTGCAGGAAACCACTTTTGCACTTGTATTAGTGTGGAAAAAACACTTTTTGCACTTGTGATAGTGTTGAAAAACCACTTTTCGCACTTGTGTTAGTGTTGAAAAACCACTTTTTGCACTTGTGTTAGTGTTGAAAAACCACTTTTCGCACTTGTATTAGTGTTGAAAAACCACTTTTTGCACTTGTGTTGGTGCAGGAAACCACTTTTGCACTTGTATTAGTGTGGAAAAAACACTTTTCGCACTTGTGTTAGTTTTGAAAAACCACTTTTCGCACTTGTGTTAGTCTTGAAAAACCACTTTTCGCACTTGTGTTGGTGCAGGAAACCACTTTTGCACTTGTATTAGTGTGGAAAAACCACTTTTCACACTTGTGTTAGTGTTGAAAAACCACTTTTCGCACTTGTGTTAGTGTTAAAAAACCACTTTTTGCACTTGTGTTGGTGCAGGAAACCACTTTTGCACATGTATTAGTGTGGAAAAAACACTTTTTGCACTTGTGATAATGTTGAAAATCCACTTTTCGCACTTGTGTTAGTGTTGAAAAACCACTTTTCGCACTTGTGTTGGTGCAGGAAACAACTTTTGCACTTGTATTAGTGTGGAAAAACCACTTTTCGCAACTGTGTTAGTGTTGAAAAACCACTTTTCGCACTTGTGTTAGTGTTGAAAAACCACTTTTCGCACTTGTGTTGGTGCAGGAAACCACTTTTGCACTTGTATTAGTGTGGAAAAAACACTTTTTGCACTTGTGATAGTGTTGAAAAACCACTTTTCGCACTTGTGTTAGTGTTGAAAAACCACTTTTCGCACTTGTGTTGGTGCAGGAAACCACTTTTGCACTTGTATTAGTGTGGAAAAAACACTTTTCGCACTTGTGTTAGTGTTGAAAAACCACTTTTCGCACTTGTGTTAGTGTTGAAAAACCACTTTTCGCACTTGTGTTGGTGCAGGAAACCACTTTTGCACTTGTATTAGTGTGGAAAAAACACTTTTTGCACTTGTGATAGTGTTGAAAAACAACTTTTCGCACTTGTGTTAGTGTTGAAAAACCACTTTTCGCACTTGTGTTAGTGTTGAAAAACCACTTTTCGCACTTGTGTTAGTGTTAAAAAAACACTTTTTGCACTTGTGTTGGTGCAGGAAACCACTTTTGCACTTGTATTAGTGTGGAAAAACCACTTTTCGCACTTGTGTTAGTGTTGAAAAACCACTTTTCGCACTTGTGTTGGTGCAGGAAACCACTTTTGCACTTGTGTTGGTGCAGGAAACCACTTTTGCACTTGTATTAGTGTGGAAAAAACACTTTTCGCACTTGTGTTAGTGTTGAAAAACCACTTTTCGCACTTGTGTTAGTGTTGAAAAACCACTTTTCGCACTTGTGTTGGTGCAGGAAACCACTTTTGCACTTGTATTAGTGTGGAAAAAACACTTTTTGCACTTGTGATAGTGTTGAAAAACCACTTTTCGCACTTGTGTTAGTGTTGAAAAACCACTTTTTGCACTTGTGTTAGTGTTGAAAAACCACTTTTTGCACTTGTGTTAGTGTTGAAAAACCACTTTTCGCAGTATGTTGGTGCAGGAAACCACTTTGCACTGTATTAGTGTGGAAAAAACACTTTTCGCACTTGTGTTAGTGTTGAAAAACCACTTTTCGCACTTGTGTTAGTCTTGAAAAACCACTTTTCGCACTTGTGTTTGTGCAGGAAACCACTTTTGCACTTGTATTAGTGTGGAAAAACCACTTTTCGCACTTGTGTTAGTGTTGAAAAACCACTTTTCGCACTTGTGTTAGTGTTGAAAAACCACTTTTCGCACTTGTGTTGGTGAAGGAAACCACTTTTGCACTTGTATTAGCGTGGAAAAAACACTTTTTGCACTTGTGATAGTGTTGAAAAACCACTTTTCGCACTTGTGTTAGTGTTGAAAAACCACTTTTCGCACTTGTGTTAGTGTTGAAAAACCACTTTTCGCACTTGTGTTAGTGTTGAAAAACCTCTTTTCGCACTTGTGTTAGTGTTGAAAAACCACTTTTCGCACTTGTGTTAGTGTTGAAAAACCACTTTTTGCACTTGTGTTAGTGTTGAAAAACCACTTTTCGCACTTGTGTTAGTGTTGAAAAACCACTTTTCGCACTTGTGTTGGTGCAGGAAACCACTTTTGCACTTGTATTAGTGTGGAAAAACCACTTTTCGCACTTGTGTTAGTGTTGAAAAACCACTTTTCGCACTTGTGTTAGTGTTGAAAAACCACTTTTTGCACTTGTGTTGGTGCAGGAAACCACTTTTGCACTTGTATTAGTGTGGAAAAAACACTTTTCGCACTTGTGTTAGTGTTGAAAAACCACTTTTCGCACTTGTGTTGGTGCAGGAAACCACTTTTGCACTTGTATTAGTGTGGAAAAAACACTTTTTGCACTTGTGATAGTGTTGAAAAACCTCTTTTCGCACTTGTGTTAGTGTTGAAAAACCACTTTTCGCACTTGTGTTAGTGTTGAAAAACCACTTTTCGCACTTGTGTTGGTGCAGGAAACCACTTTTGCACTTGTATTAGTGTGGAAAAACCACTTTTCGCACTTGTGTTAGTGTTGAAAAACCACTTTTCGCACTTGTGTTAGTGTTGAAAAACCACTTTTTGCACTTGTGTTGGTGCAGGAAACCACTTTTGCACTTGTATTAGTGTGGAAAAAACACTTTTCGCACTTGTGTTAGTGTTAAAAAACCACTTTTTGCACTTGTGTTGGTGCAGGAAACCACTTTTGCACTTGTATTAGTGTGGAAAAAACACTTTTTGCACTTGTGATAGTGTTGAAAAACCACTTTTCGCACTTGTGTTAGTGTTGAAAAACCACTTTTCGCACTTGTGTTGGTGCAGGAAACAACTTTTGCATTTGTATTAGTGTGGAAAAACCACTTTTCACACTTGTGTTAGTGTTGAAAAACCACTTTTCGCACTTGTTTTAGTGTTGAAAAACCACTTTTCGTACTTGTGTTGGTGTAGGAAACCACTTTTGCACTTGTATTAGTGTGGAAAAAACACTTTTTGCACTTGTGATAGTGTTGAAAAATCACTTTTCGCACTTGTGTTAGTGTTGAAAAACCACTTTTCGCACTTGTGTTGGTGCAGGAAACCACTTTTGCACTTGTATTAGTGTGGAAAAAACACTTTTTGCACTTGTGTTAGTGTTGAAAAACCACTTTTCGCACTTGTGTTAGTGTTGAAAAACCACTTTTCGCACTTGTGTTAGTGTTAAAAAACCACTTTTTGCACTTGTGTTGGTGCAGGAAACCACTTTTGCACATGTATTAGTGTGGAAAAACACTTTTTGCACTTGAGATAGTGTTGAAAACCACTTTTCGCACTTGTGTTAGTGTTGAAAAACCACTTTTCGCACTTGTGTTGGTGCAGGAAACCACTTTTGCACATGTGTTGGTGCAGGAAACAACTTTTGCACTTGTATTAGTGTGGAAAACCACTTTTCGCACTTGTGTTAGTGTTGAAAAAGCACTTTTCGCACTTGTGTTAGTGTTGAAAAACCACTTTTCGCACTTGTGTTGGTGCAGGAAACCACTTTTGCACTTGTATTAGTGTGGAAAAAACACTTTTTGCACTTGTGATAGTGTTGAAAAACCACTTTTCGCACTTGTGTTAGTGTTGAAAATCCACTTTTCGCACTTGTGTTGGTGCAGGAAACCACTTTTGCACTTGGATTAGTGTGGAAAAAACACTTTTCGCATTTGTGTTAGTGTTGAAAAACCACTTTTTGCACTTGTGTTAGTGTTGAAAAACCACTTTTTGCACTTGTGTTAGTGTTGAAAAACCACTTTTCGCACGTATGTTGGTGCAGGAAACCACTTTGCACTGTATTAGTGTGGAAAAAACACTTTTCGCACTTGTGTTAGTGTTGAAAAACCACTTTTCGCACTTGTGTTAGTCTTGAAAAACCACTTTTCGCACTTGTGTTGGTGCAGGAAACCACTTTTGCACTTGTATTAGTGTGGAAAAACCACTTTTCGCACTTGTGTTAGTGTTGAAAAACCACTTTTCGCACTTGTGTTAGTGTTGAAAAACCACTTTTCGCACTTGTGTTGGTGAAGGAAACCACTTTTGCACTTGTATTAGCGTGGAAAAAACACTTTTTGCACTTGTGATAGTGTTGAAAAACCACTTTTCGCACTTGTGTTAGTGTTGAAAAACCACTTTTCGCACTTGTGTTAGTGTTGAAAAACCACTTTTCGCACTTGTGTTAGTGTTGAAAAACCTCTTTTCGCACTTGTGTTAGTGTTGAAAAACCACTTTTCGCACTTGTGTTAGTGTTGAAAAACCACTTTTTGCACTTGTGTTAGTGTTGAAAAACCACTTTTCGCACTTGTGTTAGTGTTGAAAAACCACTTTTCGCACTTGTGTTGGTGCAGGAAACCACTTTTGCACTTGTATTAGTGTGGAAAAACCACTTTTCGCACTTGTGTTAGTGTTGAAAAACCACTTTTCGCACTTGTGTTAGTGTTGAAAAACCACTTTTTGCACTTGTGTTGGTGCAGGAAACCACTTTTGCACTTGTATTAGTGTGGAAAAAACACTTTTCGCACTTGTGTTAGTGTTGAAAAACCACTTTTCGCACTTGTGTTGGTGCAGGAAACCACTTTTGCACTTGTATTAGTGTGGAAAAAACACTTTTTGCACTTGTGATAGTGTTGAAAAACCTCTTTTCGCACTTGTGTTAGTGTTGAAAAACCACTTTTCGCACTTGTGTTAGTGTTGAAAAACCACTTTTCGCACTTGTGTTGGTGCAGGAAACCACTTTTGCACTTGTATTAGTGTGGAAAAACCACTTTTCGCACTTGTGTTAGTGTTGAAAAACCACTTTTCGCACTTGTGTTAGTGTTGAAAAACCACTTTTTGCACTTGTGTTGGTGCAGGAAACCACTTTTGCACTTGTATTAGTGTGGAAAAAACACTTTTCGCACTTGTGTTAGTGTTAAAAAACCACTTTTTGCACTTGTGTTGGTGCAGGAAACCACTTTTGCACTTGTATTAGTGTGGAAAAAACACTTTTTGCACTTGTGATAGTGTTGAAAAACCACTTTTCGCACTTGTGTTAGTGTTGAAAAACCACTTTTCGCACTTGTGTTGGTGCAGGAAACAACTTTTGCATTTGTATTAGTGTGGAAAAACCACTTTTCACACTTGTGTTAGTGTTGAAAAACCACTTTTCGCACTTGTTTTAGTGTTGAAAAACCACTTTTCGTACTTGTGTTGGTGTAGGAAACCACTTTTGCACTTGTATTAGTGTGGAAAAAACACTTTTTGCACTTGTGATAGTGTTGAAAAATCACTTTTCGCACTTGTGTTAGTGTTGAAAAACCACTTTTCGCACTTGTGTTGGTGCAGGAAACCACTTTTGCACTTGTATTAGTGTGGAAAAAACACTTTTTGCACTTGTGTTAGTGTTGAAAAACCACTTTTCGCACTTGTGTTAGTGTTGAAAAACCACTTTTCGCACTTGTGTTAGTGTTAAAAAACCACTTTTTGCACTTGTGTTGGTGCAGGAAACCACTTTTGCACATGTATTAGTGTGGAAAAACACTTTTTGCACTTGAGATAGTGTTGAAAACCACTTTTCGCACTTGTGTTAGTGTTGAAAAACCACTTTTCGCACTTGTGTTGGTGCAGGAAACCACTTTTGCACTTGTGTTGGTGCAGGAAACAACTTTTGCACTTGTATTAGTGTGGAAAACCACTTTTCGCACTTGTGTTAGTGTTGAAAAAGCACTTTTCGCACTTGTGTTAGTGTTGAAAAACCACTTTTCGCACTTGTGTTGGTGCAGGAAACCACTTTTGCACTTGTATTAGTGTGGAAAAAACACTTTTTGCACTTGTGATAGTGTTGAAAAACCACTTTTCGCACTTGTGTTAGTGTTGAAAATCCACTTTTCGCACTTGTGTTGGTGCAGGAAACCACTTTTGCACTTGGATTAGTGTGGAAAAAACACTTTTCGCATTTGTGTTAGTGTTGAAAAACCACTTTTCGCACTTGTGTTAGTGTTGAAAAACCACTTTTCGCAAATGTGTTGGTGCAGGAAACCACTTTTGCATTTGTATTAGTGTGGAAAAAACACTTTTTGCACTTGTGATAGTGTTGAAAAACCACTTTTCGCACTTGTGTTAGTGTTGAAAAACCACTTTTCGCACTTGTGTTAGTGTTGAAAAACCACTTTTCGCACTTGTGTTTGTGTTAAAAAACCACTTTTCGCACTTGTGTTAGTGTTGAAAAACCACTTTTCGCACTTGTGTTGGTGCAGGAAACCACTTTTGCACTTGTATTAGTGTGGAAAAAACACTTTTTGCACTTGTGTTAGTGTTGAAAAACCACTTTTCGCACTTGTGTTAGTGTTGAAAAACCACTTTTCGCACTTGTGTTAGTGTTAAAAAACCACTTTTTGCACTTGTGTTGGTGCAGGAAACCACTTTTGCACATGTATTAGTGTGGAAAAAACACTTTTTGCACTTGTGATAATGTTGAAAATCCACTTTTCGCACTTGTGTTAGTGTTGAAAAACCACTTTTCGCACTTGTGTTGGTGCAGGAAACAACTTTTGCACTTGTATTAGTGTGGAAAAACCACTTTTCGCACTTGTGTTAGTGTTGAAAAACCACTTTTCGCACTTGTGTTAGTGTTGAAAAACCACTTTTCGCACTTGTGTTGGTGCAGGAAACCACTTTTGCACTTGTATTAGTGTGGAAAAAACACTTTTTGCACTTGTGTTAGTGTTGAAAAACGACTTTTCGCACTTGTGTTAGTGTTGAAAAACCACTTTTCGCACTTGTGTTAGTGTTAAAAAACCACTTTTTGCACTTGTGTTGGTGCAGGAAACCACTTTTGCACATGTATTAGTGTGGAAAAAACACTTTTTGCACTTATGGTAATGTTGAAAATCCACTTTTCGCACTTGTGTTAGTGTTGAAAAACCACTTTTCGCACTTGTGTTGGTGCAGGAAACAACTTTTGCACTTGTATTAGTGTGGAAAAACCTCTTTTCGCACTTGTGTTAGTGTTGAAAAACCACTTTTCGCACTTGTGTTAGTGTTGAAAAACCACTTTTTGCACTTGTGTTAGTGTTGAAAAACCACTTTTCGTACTTGTGTTAGTGTTGAAAAACCACTTTTCGCACTTGTGTTGGTGCAGGAAACCACTTTTGCACTTGTATTAGTGTGGAAAAACCACTTTTCGCACTTGTGTTAGTGTTGAAAAACCACTTTTCGCACTTGTGTTAGTGTTAAAAAACCACTTTTTGCACTTGTGTTGGTGCAGGAAACAACTTTTGCACTTGTATTAGTGTGGAAAAACCTCTTTTCGCACTTGTGTTAGTGTTGAAAAACCACTTTTCGCACTTGTGTTAGTGTTGAAAAACCACTTTTTGCACTTGTGTTAGTGTTGAAAAACCACTTTTCGCACTTGTGTTAGTGTTGAAAAACCACTTTTCGCACTTGTGTTGGTGCAGGAAACCACTTTTGCACTTGTATTAGTGTGGAAAAAACACTTTTCGCACTTGTGTTAGTGTTTAAAAACCACTTTTCGCACTTGTGTTAGTGTTGAAAAACCACTTTTCGCACTTGTGTTAGTGTTGAAAAACCACTTTTCGCACTTGTGTTGGTGCAGGAAACCACTTTTGCACTTGTATTAGTGAGGAAAAAACACTTTTTGCACTTGTGATAGTGTTGAAAAACCACTTTTCGCACTTGTGTTAGTGTTGAAAAACCACTTTTCGCACTTGTGTTGGTGCAGGAAACCACTTTTGCACTTGTATTAGTGTGGAAAAAACACTTTTCGCGCTTGTGTTATTGTTGAAAAACCACTTTTCGCACTTGTGTTCGTGTTGAAAAACCACTTTTCGCACTTGTGTTGGTGCAGGAAACCACTTTTGCACTTGTATTAGTGTGGAAAAAACACTTTTTGCACTTGTGATAGTGTTGAAAAACCACTTTTCGCACTTGTGTTAGTGTTGAAAAACCACTTTTCGCACTTGTGTTGGTGCAGGAAACCACTTTTGCACTTGTATTAGTGTGGAAAAAACACTTTTTGCACTTGTGTTAGTGTTGAAAAACGACTTTTCGCACTTGTGTTAGTGTTGAAAAACCACTTTTCGCACTTGTGTTAGTGTTAAAAAACCACTTTTTGCACTTGTGTTGGTGCAGGAAACCACTTTTGCACATGTATTAGTGTGGAAAAAACACTTTTTGCACTTATGGTAATGTTGAAAAACCACTTTTCGCACTTGTGTTAGTGTTGAAAAACCACTTTTCGCACTTGTGTTGGTGCAGGAAACAACTTTTGCACTTGTATTAGTGTGGAAAAACCTCTTTTCGCACTTGTGTTAGTGTTGAAAAACCACTTTTCGCACTTGTGTTAGTGTTGAAAAACCACTTTTTGCACTTGTGTTAGTGTTGAAAAACCACTTTTCGCACTTGTGTTAGTGTTGAAAAACCACTTTTCGCACTTGTGTTGGTGCAGGAAACCACTTTTGCACTTGTATTAGTGTGGAAAAACCACTTTTCGCACTTGTGTTAGTGTTGAAAAACCACTTTTCGCACTTGTGTTAGTGTTGAAAAACCACTTTTTGCACTTGTGTTGGTGCAGGAAACCACTTTTGCACTTGTATTAGTGTGGAAAAAACACTTTTCGCACTTGTGTTAGTGTTGAAAAACCACTTTTCGCACTTGTGTTAGTGTTGAAAAACCAATTTTCGCACTTGTGTTGGTGCAGGAAACCACTTTTGCACTTGTATTAGTGTGGAAAAAACACTTTTTGCACTTGTGATAGTGTTGAAAAACCTCTTTTCGCACTTGTGTTAGTGTTGAAAAACCACTTTTCGCACTTGTGTTGGTGCAGGAAACCACTTTTGCACTTGTATTAGTGTGGAAAAACCACTTTTCGCATTTGTGTTAGTGTTGAAAAAGCACTTTTCGCACTTGTGTTGGTGCAGGAAACCACTTTTGCACTTGTATTAGTGTGGAAAAACCACTTTTCGCACTTGTGTTAGTGTTGAAAAACCACTTTTCGCACATGTGATAGTGTTGAAAAACCACTTTTCGCACTTGTGTTGGTGCAGGAAACCACTTTTCCACTTGTGTTAGTGTTGAAAAACCACTTTTCGCACTTGTGTTGGTGCAGGAAACCACTTTTGCACTTGTATTAGTGTGGAAAAAACACTTTTTGCACTTGTGTTAGTGTTGAAAAACGACTTTTCGCACTTGTGTTAGTGTTGAAAAACCACTTTTCGCACTTGTGTTAGTGTTAAAAAACCACTTTTTGCACTTGTGTTGGTGCAGGAAACCACTTTTGCACATGTATTAGTGTGGAAAAAACACTTTTTGCACTTATGGTAATGTTGAAAATCCACTTTTCGCACTTGTGTTAGTGTTGAAAAACCACTTTTCGCACTTGTGTTGGTGCAGGAAACAACTTTTGCACTTGTATTAGTGTGGAAAAACCTCTTTTCGCACTTGTGTTAGTGTTGAAAAACCACTTTACGCACTTGTGTTAGTGTTGAAAAACCACTTTTTGCACTTGTGTTAGTGTTGAAAAACCACTTTTCGCACTTGTGTTAGTGTTGAAAAACCACTTTTCGCACTTGTGTTGGTGCAGGAAACCACTTTTGCACTTGTATTAGTGTGGAAAAACCACTTTTCGCACTTGTGTTAGTGTTGAAAAACCACTTTTCGCACTTGTGTTAGTGTTGAAAAACCACTTTTTGCACTTGTGTTGGTGCAGGAAACCACTTTTGCACTTGTATTAGTGTGGAAAAAACACTTTTCGCACTTGTGTTAGTGTTGAAAAACCACTTTTCGCACTTGTTTGGTGCAGGAAACCACTTTTGCACTTGTATTAGTGTGGAAAAAACACTTTTTGCACTTGTGATAGTGTTGAAAAACCTCTTTTCGCACTTGTGTTAGTGTTGAAAAACCACTTTTCGCACTTGTGTTGGTGCAGGAAACCACTTTTGCACTTGTATTAGTGTGGAAAAACCACTTTTCGCATTTGTGTTAGTGTTGAAAAACCACTTTTCGCACTTGTGTTGGTGCAGGAAACCACTTTTGCACTTGTGTTGGTGCAGGAAACCACTTTTGCACTTGTATTAGTGTGGAAAAAACACTTTTCGCACTTATGTTAGTGTTGAAAAACCACTTTTCGCACTTGTGTTAGTGTTGAAAAACCACTTTTCGCACTTGTGTTGGTGCAGGAAACCACTTTTGCACTTGTATTAGTGTGGAAAAAACACTTTTTGCACTTGTGATAGTGTTGAAAAACCACTTTTCGCACTTGTGTTAGTGTTGAAAAACCACTTTTTGCACTTGTGTTAGTGTTGAAAAACCACTTTTCGCACTTGTGTTAGTGTTGAAAAATCACTTTTCGCACTTGTGTTAGTGTTGAAAAACCACTTTTCGCACTTGTGTTAGTGTTGAAAAACCACTTTTCGCACTTGTGTTAGTGTTAAAAAACCACTTTTTGCACTTGTGTTGGTGCAGGAAACCACTTTTGCACTTGTATTAGTGTGGAAAAAACACTTTTTGCACTTGTGATAGTGTTGAAAAACCACTTTTCGCACTTGTGTTAGTGTTGAAAAACCACTTTTCGCACATGTGATAGTGTTGAAAAACCACTTTTCGCACTTGTGTTGGTGCAGGAAACCACTTTTGCACTTGTATTAGTGTGGAAAAAACACTTTTCGCACTTGTGTTAGTGTTTAAAAACCACTTTTCACACTTGTGTTAGTGTTGAAAAACCACTTTTCGCACTTGTGTTAGTGTTAAAAAACCACTTTTTGCACTTGTGTTGGTGCAGGAAACCACTTTTGCACTTGTATTAGTGTGGAAAAAACACTTTTTGCACTTGTGATAGTGTTGAAAAACCACTTTTCGCACTTGTGTTAGTGTTGAAAAACCACTTTTCGCACTTGTGTTGGTGCAGGAAACAACTTTTGCACTTGTATTAGTGTGGAAAAACCACTTTTCGCACTTGTGTTAGTGTTGAAAAACCACTTTTCGCACTTGTGTTAGTGTTGAAAAACCACTTTTTGCACTTGTGTTGGTGCAGGAAACCACTTTTGCACTTGTATTAGTGTGGAAAAAACACTTTTTGCACTTGTGATAGTGTTGAAAAACCACTTTTCGCACTTGTGTTAGTGTTGAAAAACCACTTTTCGCACTTGTGTTGGTGCAGGAAACCACTTTTGCACTTGTATTAGTGTGGAAAAAACACTTTTCGCGCTTGTGTTATTGTTGAAAAACCACTTTTCGCACTTGTGTTCGTGTTGAAAAACCACTTTTCGCACTTGTGTTTGTGCAGGAAACCACTTTTGCACTTGTATTAGTGTGGAAAAAACACTTTTTGCACTTGTGATAGTGTTGAAAAACCACTTTTCGCACTTGTGTTAGTGTTGAAAAACCACTTTTCGCACTTGTGTTAGTGTTGAAAAACCACTTTTCGCACTTGTGTTGGTGCAGGAAACCACTTTTGCACTTGTATTAGTGTGGAAAAAACACTTTTTGCACTTGTGTTAGTGTTGAAAAACGACTTTTCGCACATGTGTTAGTGTTGAAAAACCACTTTTCGCACTTGTGTTAGTGTTAAAAAACCACTTTTTGCACTTGTGTTGGTGCAGGAAACCACTTTTGCACATGTATTAGTGTGGAAAAAACACTTTTTGCACTTATGGTAATGTTGAAAAACCACTTTTCGCACTTGTGTTAGTGTTGAAAAACCACTTTTCGCACTTGTGTTGGTGCAGGAAACAACTTTTGCACTTGTATTAGTGTGGAAAAACCTCTTTTCGCACTTGTGTTAGTGTTGAAAAACCACTTTTCGCACTTGTGTTAGTGTTGAAAAACCACTTTTCGCACTTGTGTTGGTGCAGGAAACCACTTTTGCACTTGTATTAGTGTGGAAAAAACACTTTTCGCACTTGTGTTAGTGTTGAAAAACCACTTTTTGCACTTGTGTTAGTGTTGAAAAACCACTTTTTGCACTTGTGTTGGTGCAGGAAACCACTTTTGCACTTGTATTAGTGTGGAAAAAACACTTTTCGCACTTGTGTTAGTGTTGAAAAACCACTTTTCGCACTTGTGTTAGTGTTGAAAAACCAATTTTCGCACTTGTGTTGGTGCAGGAAACCACTTTTGCACTTGTATTAGTGTGGAAAAAACACTTTTTGCACTTGTGATAGTGTTGAAAAACCTCTTTTCGCACTTGTGTTAGTGTTGAAAAACCACTTTTCGCACTTGTGTTGGTGCAGGAAACCACTTTTGCACTTGTATTAGTGTGGAAAAACCACTTTTCGCATTTGTGTTAGTGTTGAAAAACCACTTTTCGCACTTGTGTTGGTGCAGGAAACCACTTTTGCACTTGTATTAGTGTGGAAAAACCACTTTTCGCACTTGTGTTAGTGTTGAAAAACCACTTTTCGCACATGTGATAGTGTTGAAAAACCACTTTTCGCACTTGTGTTGGTGCAGGAAACCACTTTTCCACTTGTATTAGTGTGCAAAAAACACTTTTCGCACTTGTGTTAGTGTTTAAAAACCACTTTTCGCACTTGTGTTAGTGTTGAAAAACCACTTTTCGCACTTGTGTTAGTGTTAAAAAACCACTTTTTGCACTTGTGTTGGTGCAGGAAACCACTTTTGCACTTGTATTAGTGTGGAAAAAACACTTTTTGCACTTGTGATAGTGTTGAAAAACCACTTTTCGCACTTGTGTTAGTGTTGAAAAACCACTTTTCGCACTTGTGTTGGTGCAGGAAACCACTTTTGCACTTGTATTAGTGTGGAAAAAACACTTTTTGCACTTGTGTTAGTGTTGAAAAACCACTTTTCGCACTTGTGTTAGTGTTGAAAAACCACTTTTCGCACTTGTGTTAGTGTTAAAAAAACCACTTTTTGCACTTGTGTTGGTGCAGGAAACCACTTTTGCACTTGTATTAGTGTGGAAAAAACACTTTTTGCACTTGTGATAGTGTTGAAAAACCACTTTTCGCACTTGTGTTAGTGTTGAAAAACCACTTTTTCGCACTTGTGTTGGTGCAGGAAACCACTTTTGCACTTGTATTAGTGTGGAAAAAACACTTTTTGCACTTGTGATAGTGTTGGAAAACCATTTTTCGCACTTGTGTTAGTGTTGAAAAACCTATTTTCGCACTTGTGTTGGTGCAGGAAACCACTTTTGCACTTGTATTAGTGTGGAAAAAACACTTTTCGCATTTGTGTTTGTGTTGAAAAACCACTTTTCGCACTTGTGTTAGTGTTGAAAAACCACTTTTCGCACTTGTGTTAGTGTTGAAAAACCCACTTTTCGCACTTGTGATAGTGTTGAAAGACCACTTTTCGCACTTGTGTTAGTGTTGAAAAACCACTTTTCGCACATGTGATAGTGTTGAAAAACCACTTTTCGCACTTGTGTTGGTGCAGGAAACCACTTTTGCACTTGTATTAGTGTGGAAAAAACACTTTTCGCACTTGTGTTAGTGTTTAAAAACCACTTTTCGCACTTGTGTTAGTGTTGAAAAACCACTTTTCGCACTTGTGTTAGTGTTAAAAAACCACTTTTTGCACTTGTGTTGGTGCAGGAAACCACTTTTGCACTTGTATTAGTGTGGAAAAAACACTTTTTGCACTTGTGATAGTGTTGAAAAACCACTTTTCGCACTTGTGTTAGTGTTGAAAAACCACTTTTCGCACTTGTGTTGGTGCAGGAAACAACTTTTGCACTTGTATTAGTGTGGAAAAACCACTTTTCGCACTTGTTTTAGTGTTGAAAAACCACTTTTCGCACTTGTGTTAGTGTTGAAAAACCACTTTTCGCACTTGTGTTGGTGCAGGAAACAACTTTTGCCTTGTATTAGTGTGGAAAAAACCACTTTTCGCACTTGTGTTAGTGTTGAAAAACCACTTTTCGCACTTGTGTTAGTGTTGAAAAACCACTTTTCGCACTTGTGTTGGTGCAGGAAACCACGTTTGCACTTGTATTAGTGAGGAAAAAACACTTTTCGCGCTTGTGTTATTGTTGAAAAACCACTTTTCGCACTTGTGTTCGTGTTGAAAAACCACTTTTCGCACTTGTGTTGGTGCAGGAAACCACTTTTGCACTTGTATTAGTGTGGAAAAAACACTTTTTTGCACTTGTGATAGTGTTGAAAAACCACTTTTCGCACTTGTGTTAGTGTTGAAAAACCACTTTTCGCACTTGTGTTAGTGTTGAAAAACCACTTTTCGCACTTGTGTTGGTGCAGGAAACCACTTTTGCACTTGTATTAGTGTGGAAAAAACACTTTTTGCACTTGTGTTAGTGTTGAAAAACCACTTTTCGCACTTGTGTTAGTGTTGAAAAACCACTTTTCGCACTTGTGTTAGTGTTAAAAAACCACTTTTTGCACTTGTGTTGGTGCAGGAAACCACTTTTGCACATGTATTAGTGTGGAAAAAACACTTTTTGCACTTGTGATAATGTTGAAAATCCACTTTTCGCACTTGTGTTAGTGTTGAAAAACCACTTTTCGCACTTGTGTTGGTGCAGGAAACAACTTTTGCACTTGTATTAGTGTGGAAAAACCACTTTTCGCACTTGTGTTAGTGTTGAAAAACCACTTTTCGCACTTGTGTTAGTGTTGAAAAACCACTTTTCGCACTTGTGTTGGTGCAGGAAACCACTTTTGCACTTGTATTAGTGTGGAAAAAACACTTTTTGCACTTGTGTTAGTGTTGAAAAACGACTTTTCGCACTTGTGTTAGTGTTGAAAAACCACTTTTCGCACTTGTGTTAGTGTTAAAAAACCACTTTTTGCACTTGTGTTGGTGCAGGAAACCACTTTTGCACATGTATTAGTGTGGAAAAAACACTTTTTGCACTTATGGTAATGTTGAAAATCCACTTTTCGCACTTGTGTTAGTGTTGAAAAACCACTTTTCGCACTTGTGTTGGTGCAGGAAACAACTTTTGCACTTGTATTAGTGTGGAAAAACCTCTTTTCGCACTTGTGTTAGTGTTGAAAAACCACTTTTCGCACTTGTGTTAGTGTTGAAAAACCACTTTTTGCACTTGTGTTAGTGTTGAAAAACCACTTTTCGCACTTGTGTTAGTGTTGAAAAACCACTTTTCGCACTTGTGTTGGTGCAGGAAACCACTTTTGCACTTGTATTAGTGTGGAAAAACCACTTTTCGCACTTGTGTTAGTGTTGAAAAACCACTTTTCGCACTTGTGTTAGTGTTGAAAAACCACTTTTTGCACTTGTGTTGGTGCAGGAAACCACTTTTGCACTTGTATTAGTGTGGAAAAAACACTTTTCGCACTTGTGTTAGTGTTGAAAAACCACTTTTCGCACTTGTGTTGGTGCAGGAAACCACTTTTGCACTTGTATTAGTGTGGAAAAAACACTTTTTGCACTTGTGATAGTGTTGAAAAACCTCTTTTCGCACTTGTGTTAGTGTTGAAAAACCACTTTTCGCACTTGTGTTGGTGCAGGAAACCACTTTTGCACTTGTATTAGTGTGGAAAAACCACTTTTCGCATTTGTGTTAGTGTTGAAAAACCACTTTTCGCACTTGTGTTGGTGCAGGAAACCACTTTTGCACTTGTGTTGGTGCAGGAAACCACTTTTGCACTTGTATTAGTGTGGAAAAAACACTTTTCGCACTTATGTTAGTGTTGAAAAACCACTTTTCGCACTTGTGTTAGTGTTGAAAAACCACTTTTCGCACTTGTGTTGGTGCAGGAAACCACTTTTGCACTTGTATTAGTGTGGAAAAAACACTTTTTGCACTTGTGATAGTGTTGAAAAACCACTTTTCGCACTTGTGTTAGTGTTGAAAAACCACTTTTTGCACTTGTGTTAGTGTTGAAAAACCACTTTTCGCACTTGTGTTAGTGTTGAAAAATCACTTTTCGCACTTGTGTTAGTGTTGAAAAACCACTTTTCGCACTTGTGTTAGTGTTGAAAAACCACTTTTCGCACTTGTGTTAGTGTTAAAAAACCACTTTTTGCACTTGTGTTGGTGCAGGAAACCACTTTTGCACTTGTATTAGTGTGGAAAAAACACTTTTTGCACTTGTGATAGTGTTGAAAAACCACTTTTCGCACTTGTGTTAGTGTTGAAAAACCACTTTTCGCACATGTGATAGTGTTGAAAAACCACTTTTCGCACTTGTGTTGGTGCAGGAAACCACTTTTGCACTTGTATTAGTGTGGAAAAAACACTTTTCGCACTTGTGTTAGTGTTTAAAAACCACTTTTCGCACTTGTGTTAGTGTTGAAAAACCACTTTTCGCACTTGTGTTAGTGTTAAAAAACCACTTTTTGCACTTGTGTTGGTGCAGGAAACCACTTTTGCACTTGTATTAGTGTGGAAAAAACACTTTTTGCACTTGTGATAGTGTTGAAAAACCACTTTTCGCACTTGTGTTAGTGTTGAAAAACCACTTTTCGCACTTGTGTTGGTGCAGGAAACAACTTTTGCACTTGTATTAGTGTGGAAAAACCACTTTTCGCACTTGTGTTAGTGTTGAAAAACCACTTTTCGCACTTGTGTTAGTGTTGAAAAACCACTTTTTGCACTTGTGTTGGTGCAGGAAACCACTTTTGCACTTGTATTAGTGTGGAAAAAACACTTTTTGCACTTGTGATAGTGTTGAAAAACCACTTTTCGCACTTGTGTTAGTGTTGAAAAACCACTTTTCGCACTTGTGTTGGTGCAGGAAACCACTTTTGCACTTGTATTAGTGTGGAAAAAACACTTTTCGCGCTTGTGTTATTGTTGAAAAACCACTTTTCGCACTTGTGTTCGTGTTGAAAAACCACTTTTCGCACTTGTGTTGGTGCAGGAAACCACTTTTGCACTTGTATTAGTGTGGAAAAAACACTTTTTGCACTTGTGATAGTGTTGAAAAACCACTTTTCGCACTTGTGTTAGTGTTGAAAAACCACTTTTCGCACTTGTGTTAGTGTTGAAAAACCACTTTTCGCACTTGTGTTGGTGCAGGAAACCACTTTTGCACTTGTATTAGTGTGGAAAAAACACTTTTTGCACTTGTGTTAGTGTTGAAAAACGACTTTTCGCACTTGTGTTAGTGTTGAAAAACCACTTTTCGCACTTGTGTTAGTGTTTAAAAAACCACTTTTTGCACTTGTGTTGGTGCAGGAAACCACTTTTGCACATGTATTAGTGTGGAAAAAACACTTTTTGCACTTATGGTAATGTTGAAAAACCACTTTTCGCACTTGTGTTAGTGTTGAAAAACCACTTTTCGCACTTGTGTTGGTGCAGGAAACAACTTTTGCACTTGTATTAGTGTGGAAAAACCTCTTTTCGCACTTGTGTTAGTGTTGAAAAACCACCTTTCGCACTTGTGTTAGTGTTGAAAAACCACTTTTTGCACTTGTGTTGGTGAAGGAAACCACTTTTGCACTTGTATTAGCGTGGAAAAAACACTTTTTGCACTTGTGATAGTGTTGAAAAACCACTTTTCGCACTTGTGTTAGTGTTGAAAAACCACTTTTCGCACTTGTGTTGGTGCAGGAAACAACTTTTGCCTTGTATTAGTGTGGAAAAACCACTTTTCGCACTTGTGTTAGTGTTGAAAAACCACTTTTCGCACTTGTGTTAGTGTTGAAAAACCACTTTTCGCACTTGTGTTGGTGCAGGAAACCACTTTTGCACTTGTATTAGTGTGGAAAAAACACTTTTCGCGCTTGTGTTATTGTTGAAAAACCACTTTTCGCACTTGTGTTCGTGTTGAAAAACCACTTTTCGCACTTGTGTTGGTGCAGGAAACCACTTTTGCACTTGTATTAGTGTGGAAAAAACACTTTTTTGCACTTGTGATAGTGTTGAAAAACCACTTTTCGCACTTGTGTTAGTGTTGAAAAACCACTTTTCGCACTTGTGTTAGTGTTGAAAAACCACTTTTCGCACTTGTGTTGGTGCAGGAAACCACTTTTGCACTTGTATTAGTGTGGAAAAAACACTTTTTGCACTTGTGTTAGTGTTGAAAAACCACTTTTCGCACTTGTGTTAGTGTTGAAAAACCACTTTTCGCACTTGTGTTAGTGTTAAAAAACCACTTTTTGCACTTGTGTTGGTGCAGGAAACCACTTTTGCACATGTATTAGTGTGGAAAAAACACTTTTTGCACTTGTGATAATGTTGAAAATCCACTTTTCGCACTTGTGTTAGTGTTGAAAAACCACTTTTCGCACTTGTGTTGGTGCAGGAAACAACTTTTGCACTTGTATTAGTGTGGAAAAACCACTTTTCGCACTTGTGTTAGTGTTGAAAAACCACTTTTCGCACTTGTGTTAGTGTTGAAAAACCACTTTTCGCACTTGTGTTGGTGCAGGAAACCACTTTTGCACTTGTATTAGTGTGGAAAAAACACTTTTTGCACTTGTGTTAGTGTTGAAAAACGACTTTTCGCCCTTGTGTTAGTGTTGAAAAACCACTTTTCGCACTTGTGTTAGTGTTAAAAAACCACTTTTTGCACTTGTGTTGGTGCAGGAAACCACTTTTGCACATGTATTAGTGTGGAAAAAACACTTTTTGCACTTATGGTAATGTTGAAAATCCACTTTTCGCACTTGTGTTAGTGTTGAAAAACCACTTTTCGCACTTGTGTTGGTGCAGGAAACAACTTTTGCACTTGTATTAGTGTGGAAAAACCTCTTTTCGCACTTGTGTTAGTGTTGAAAAACCACTTTTCGCACTTGTGTTAGTGTTGAAAAACCACTTTTTGCACTTGTGTTAGTGTTGAAAAACCACTTTTCGCACTTGTGTTAGTGTTGAAAAACCACTTTTCGCACTTGTGTTGGTGCAGGAAACCACTTTTGCACTTGTATTAGTGTGGAAAAACCACTTTTCGCACTTGTGTTAGTGTTGAAAAACCACTTTTCGCACTTGTGTTAGTGTTGAAAAACCACTTTTTGCACTTGTGTTGGTGCAGGAAACCACTTTTGCACTTGTATTAGTGTGGAAAAAACACTTTTCGCACTTGTGTTAGTGTTGAAAAACCACTTTTCGCACTTGTGTTGGTGCAGGAAACCACTTTTGCACTTGTATTAGTGTGGAAAAAACACTTTTTGCACTTGTGATAGTGTTGAAAAACCTCTTTTCGCACTTGTGTTAGTGTTGAAAAACCACTTTTCGCACTTGTGTTGGTGCAGGAAACCACTTTTGCAATTGTATTAGTGTGGAAAAACCACTTTTCGCATTTGTGTTAGTGTTGAAAAACCACTTTTCGCACTTGTGTTGGTGCAGGAAACCACTTTTGCACTTGTGTTGGTGCAGGAAACCACTTTTGCACTTGTATTAGTGTGGAAAAAACACTTTTCGCACTTATGTTAGTGTTGAAAAACCACTTTTCGCACTTGTGTTAGTGTTGAAAAACCACTTTTCGCACTTGTGTTGGTGCAGGAAACCACTTTTGCACTTGTATTAGTGTGGAAAAAACACTTTTTGCACTTGTGATAGTGTTGAAAAACCACTTTTCGCACTTGTGTTAGTGTTGAAAAACCACTTTTTGCACTTGTGTTAGTGTTGAAAAACCACTTTTCGCACTTGTGTTAGTGTTGAAAAATCACTTTTCGCACTTGTGTTAGTGTTGAAAAACCACTTTTCACACTTGTGATAGTGTTGAAAAATCACTTTTCGCACTTGTGTTAGTGTTGAAAAACCACTTTTCACACTTGTGATAGTGTTGAAAAACCACTTTTCGCACTTGTGTTAGTGTTGAAAAACCACTTTTCGCACTTGTGTTGGTGCAGGAAACAACTTTTGCACTTGTATTAGTGTGGAAAAACCACTTTTCGCACTTGTGTTAGTGTTGAAAAACCACTTTTCGCACTTGTGTTAGTGTTGAAAAACCACTTTTCGCACTTGTGTTAGTGTTTAAAAAACCACTTTTTGCACTTGTGTTGGTGCAGGAAACCACTTTTGCACATGTATTAGTGTGGAAAAAACACTTTTTGCACTTATGGTAATGTTGAAAAACCACTTTTCGCACTTGTGTTAGTGTTGAAAAACCACTTTTCGCACTTGTGTTGGTGCAGGAAACAACTTTTGCACTTGTATTAGTGTGGAAAAACCTCTTTTCGCACTTGTGTTAGTGTTGAAAAACCACCTTTCGCACTTGTGTTAGTGTTGAAAAACCACTTTTTGCACTTGTGTTGGTGAAGGAAACCACTTTTGCACTTGTATTAGCGTGGAAAAAACACTTTTTGCACTTGTGATAGTGTTGAAAAACCACTTTTCGCACTTGTGTTAGTGTTGAAAAACCACTTTTCGCACTTGTGTTGGTGCAGGAAACAACTTTTGCCTTGTATTAGTGTGGAAAAACCACTTTTCGCACTTGTGTTAGTGTTGAAAAACCACTTTTCGCACTTGTGTTAGTGTTGAAAAACCACTTTTCGCACTTGTGTTGGTGCAGGAAACCACTTTTGCACTTGTATTAGTGTGGAAAAAACACTTTTCGCGCTTGTGTTATTGTTGAAAAACCACTTTTCGCACTTGTGTTCGTGTTGAAAAACCACTTTTCGCACTTGTGTTGGTGCAGGAAACCACTTTTGCACTTGTATTAGTGTGGAAAAAACACTTTTTTGCACTTGTGATAGTGTTGAAAAACCACTTTTCGCACTTGTGTTAGTGTTGAAAAACCACTTTTCGCACTTGTGTTAGTGTTGAAAAACCACTTTTCGCACTTGTGTTGGTGCAGGAAACCACTTTTGCACTTGTATTAGTGTGGAAAAAACACTTTTTGCACTTGTGTTAGTGTTGAAAAACCACTTTTCGCACTTGTGTTAGTGTTGAAAAACCACTTTTCGCACTTGTGTTAGTGTTAAAAAACCACTTTTTGCACTTGTGTTGGTGCAGGAAACCACTTTTGCACATGTATTAGTGTGGAAAAAACACTTTTTGCACTTGTGATAATGTTGAAAATCCACTTTTCGCACTTGTGTTAGTGTTGAAAAACCACTTTTCGCACTTGTGTTGGTGCAGGAAACAACTTTTGCACTTGTATTAGTGTGGAAAAACCACTTTTCGCACTTGTGTTAGTGTTGAAAAACCACTTTTCGCACTTGTGTTAGTGTTGAAAAACCACTTTTCGCACTTGTGTTGGTGCAGGAAACCACTTTTGCACTTGTATTAGTGTGGAAAAAACACTTTTTGCACTTGTGTTAGTGTTGAAAAACGACTTTTCGCCCTTGTGTTAGTGTTGAAAAACCACTTTTCGCACTTGTGTTAGTGTTAAAAAACCACTTTTTGCACTTGTGTTGGTGCAGGAAACCACTTTTGCACATGTATTAGTGTGGAAAAAACACTTTTTGCACTTATGGTAATGTTGAAAATCCACTTTTCGCACTTGTGTTAGTGTTGAAAAACCACTTTTCGCACTTGTGTTGGTGCAGGAAACAACTTTTGCACTTGTATTAGTGTGGAAAAACCTCTTTTCGCACTTGTGTTAGTGTTGAAAAACCACTTTTCGCACTTGTGTTAGTGTTGAAAAACCACTTTTTGCACTTGTGTTAGTGTTGAAAAACCACTTTTCGCACTTGTGTTAGTGTTGAAAAACCACTTTTCGCACTTGTGTTGGTGCAGGAAACCACTTTTGCACTTGTATTAGTGTGGAAAAACCACTTTTCGCACTTGTGTTAGTGTTGAAAAACCACTTTTCGCACTTGTGTTGGTGCAGGAAACCACTTTTGCACTTGTATTAGTGTGGAAAAAACACTTTTTGCACTTGTGATAGTGTTGAAAAACCTCTTTTCGCACTTGTGTTAGTGTTGAAAAACCACTTTTCGCACTTGTGTTGGTGCAGGAAACCACTTTTGCAATTGTATTAGTGTGGAAAAACCACTTTTCGCATTTGTGTTAGTGTTGAAAAACCACTTTTCGCACTTGTGTTGGTGCAGGAAACCACTTTTGCACTTGTGTTGGTGCAGGAAACCACTTTTGCACTTGTATTAGTGTGGAAAAAACACTTTTCGCACTTATGTTAGTGTTGAAAAACCACTTTTCGCACTTGTGTTAGTGTTGAAAAACCACTTTTCGCACTTGTGTTGGTGCAGGAAACCACTTTTGCACTTGTATTAGTGTGGAAAAAACACTTTTTGCACTTGTGATAGTGTTGAAAAACCACTTTTCGCACTTGTGTTAGTGTTGAAAAACCACTTTTTGCACTTGTGTTAGTGTTGAAAAACCACTTTTCGCACTTGTGTTAGTGTTGAAAAATCACTTTTCGCACTTGTGTTAGTGTTGAAAAACCACTTTTCACACTTGTGGTAGTGTTGAAAAACCACTTTTCGCACTTGTGTTAGTGTTGAAAAACCACTTTTCGCACTTGTGTTGGTGCAGGAAACAACTTTTGCACTTGTATTAGTGTGGAAAAACCACTTTTCGCACTTGTGTTAGTGTTGAAAAACCACTTTTCGCACTTGTGTTAGTGTTGAAAAACCACTTTTTGCACTTGTGTTGGTGCAGGAAACCACTTTTGCACTTGTATTAGTGTGGAAAAAACACTTTTTGCACTTGTGATAGTGTTGAAAAACCACTTTTCGCACTTGTGTTAGTGTTGAAAAACCACTTTTCGCACTTGTGTTGGTGCAGGAAACCACTTTTGCACTTGTATTAGTGTGGAAAAAACACTTTTCGCGCTTGTGTTATTGTTGAAAAACCACTTTTCGCACTTGTGTTCGTGTTGAAAAACCACTTTTCGCACTTGTGTTGGTGCAGGAAACCACTTTTGCACTTGTATTAGTGTGGAAAAAACACTTTTTGCACTTGTGATAGTGTTGAAAAACCACTTTTCGCACTTGTGTTAGTGTTGAAAAACCACTTTTCGCACTTGTGTTAGTGTTGAAAAACCACTTTTCGCACTTGTGTTGGTGCAGGAAACCACTTTTGCACTTGTATTAGTGTGGAAAAAACACTTTTTGCACTTGTGTTAGTGTTGAAAAACGACTTTTCGCACTTGTGTTAGTGTTGAAAAACCACTTTTCGCACTTGTGTTAGTGTTTAAAAAACCACTTTTTGCACTTGTGTTGGTGCAGGAAACCACTTTTGCACATGTATTAGTGTGGAAAAAACACTTTTTGCACTTATGGTAATGTTGAAAAACCACTTTTCGCACTTGTGTTAGTGTTGAAAAACCACTTTTCGCACTTGTGTTGGTGCAGGAAACAACTTTTGCACTTGTATTAGTGTGGAAAAACCTCTTTTCGCACTTGTGTTAGTGTTGAAAAACCACCTTTCGCACTTGTGTTAGTGTTGAAAAACCACTTTTTGCACTTGTGTTGGTGAAGGAAACCACTTTTGCACTTGTATTAGCGTGGAAAAAACACTTTTTGCACTTGTGATAGTGTTGAAAAACCACTTTTTGCACTTGTGTTAGTGTTGAAAAACCACTTTTCGCACTTGTGTTGGTGCAGGAAACAACTTTTGCCTTGTATTAGTGTGGAAAAACCACTTTTCGCACTTGTGTTAGTGTTGAAAAACCACTTTTCGCACTTGTGTTAGTGTTGAAAAACCACTTTTCGCACTTGTGTTGGTGCAGGAAACCACTTTTGCACTTGTATTAGTGTGGAAAAAACACTTTTCGCGCTTGTGTTATTGTTGAAAAACCACTTTTCGCACTTGTGTTCGTGTTGAAAAACCACTTTTCGCACTTGTGTTGGTGCAGGAAACCACTTTTGCACTTGTATTAGTGTGGAAAAAACACTTTTTTGCACTTGTGATAGTGTTGAAAAACCACTTTTCGCACTTGTGTTAGTGTTGAAAAACCACTTTTCGCACTTGTGTTAGTGTTGAAAAACCACTTTTCGCACTTGTGTTGGTGCAGGAAACCACTTTTGCACTTGTATTAGTGTGGAAAAAACACTTTTTGCACTTGTGTTAGTGTTGAAAAACCACTTTTCGCACTTGTGTTAGTGTTGAAAAACCACTTTTCGCACTTGTGTTAGTGTTAAAAAACCACTTTTTGCACTTGTGTTGGTGCAGGAAACCACTTTTGCACATGTATTAGTGTGGAAAAAACACTTTTTGCACTTGTGATAATGTTGAAAATCCACTTTTCGCACTTGTGTTAGTGTTGAAAAACCACTTTTCGCACTTGTGTTGGTGCAGGAAACAACTTTTGCACTTGTATTAGTGTGGAAAAACCACTTTTCGCACTTGTGTTAGTGTTGAAAAACCACTTTTCGCACTTGTGTTAGTGTTGAAAAACCACTTTTCGCACTTGTGTTGGTGCAGGAAACCACTTTTGCACTTGTATTAGTGTGGAAAAAACACTTTTTGCACTTGTGTTAGTGTTGAAAAACGACTTTTCGCCCTTGTGTTAGTGTTGAAAAACCACTTTTCGCACTTGTGTTAGTGTTAAAAAACCACTTTTTGCACTTGTGTTGGTGCAGGAAACCACTTTTGCACATGTATTAGTGTGGAAAAAACACTTTTTGCACTTATGGTAATGTTGAAAATCCACTTTTCGCACTTGTGTTAGTGTTGAAAAACCACTTTTCGCACTTGTGTTGGTGCAGGAAACAACTTTTGCACTTGTATTAGTGTGGAAAAACCTCTTTTCGCACTTGTGTTAGTGTTGAAAAACCACTTTTCGCACTTGTGTTAGTGTTGAAAAACCACTTTTTGCACTTGTGTTAGTGTTGAAAAACCACTTTTCGCACTTGTGTTAGTGTTGAAAAACCACTTTTCGCACTTGTGTTGGTGCAGGAAACCACTTTTGCACTTGTATTAGTGTGGAAAAACCACTTTTCGCACTTGTGTTAGTGTTGAAAAACCACTTTTCGCACTTGTGTTAGTGTTGAAAAACCACTTTTTGCACTTGTGTTGGTGCAGGAAACCACTTTTGCACTTGTATTAGTGTGGAAAAAACACTTTTCGCACTTGTGTTAGTGTTGAAAAACCACTTTTCGCACTTGTGTTGGTGCAGGAAACCACTTTTGCACTTGTATTAGTGTGGAAAAAACACTTTTTGCACTTGTGATAGTGTTGAAAAACCTCTTTTCGCACTTGTGTTAGTGTTGAAAAACCACTTTTCGCACTTGTGTTGGTGCAGGAAACCACTTTTGCAATTGTATTAGTGTGGAAAAACCACTTTTCGCATTTGTGTTAGTGTTGAAAAACCACTTTTCGCACTTGTGTTGGTGCAGGAAACCACTTTTGCACTTGTGTTGGTGCAGGAAACCACTTTTGCACTTGTATTAGTGTGGAAAAAACACTTTTCGCACTTATGTTAGTGTTGAAAAACCACTTTTCGCACTTGTGTTAGTGTTGAAAAACCACTTTTCGCACTTGTGTTGGTGCAGGAAACCACTTTTGCACTTGTATTAGTGTGGAAAAAACACTTTTTGCACTTGTGATAGTGTTGAAAAACCACTTTTCGCACTTGTGTTAGTGTTGAAAAACCACTTTTTGCACTTGTGTTAGTGTTGAAAAACCACTTTTCGCACTTGTGTTAGTGTTGAAAAATCACTTTTCGCACTTGTGTTAGTGTTGAAAAACCACTTTTCGCACTTGTGTTAGTGTTGAAAAAACACTTTTCGCACTTGTGTTAGTGTTAAAAAACCACTTTTTGCACTTGTGTTGGTGCAGGAAACCACTTTTGCACTTGTATTAGTGTGGAAAAAACACTTTTTGCACTTGTGATAGTGTTGAAAAACCACTTTTCGCACTTGTGTTAGTGTTGAAAAACCACTTTTCGCACATGTGATAGTGTTGAAAAACCACTTTTCGCACTTGTGTTGGTGCAGGAAACCACTTTTGCACTTGTATTAGTGTGGAAAAAACACTTTTCGCGCTTGTGTTATTGTTGAAAAACCACTTTTCGCACTTGTGTTCGTGTTGAAAAACCACTTTTCGCACTTGTGTTGGTGCAGGAAACCACTTTTGCACTTGTATTAGTGTGGAAAAAACACTTTTTGCACTTGTGATAGTGTTGAAAAACCACTTTTCGCACTTGTGTTAGTGTTGAAAAACCACTTTTCGCACTTGTGTTAGTGTTGAAAAACCACTTTTCGCACTTGTGTTGGTGCAGGAAACCACTTTTGCACTTGTATTAGTGTGGAAAAAACACTTTTTGCACTTGTGTTAGTGTTGAAAAACGACTTTTCGCACTTGTGTTAGTGTTGAAAAACCACTTTTCGCACTTGTGTTAGTGTTTAAAAAACCACTTTTTGCACTTGTGTTGGTGCAGGAAACCACTTTTGCACATGTATTAGTGTGGAAAAAACACTTTTTGCACTTATGGTAATGTTGAAAAACCACTTTTCGCACTTGTGTTAGTGTTGAAAAACCACTTTTCGCACTTGTGTTGGTGCAGGAAACAACTTTTGCACTTGTATTAGTGTGGAAAAACCTCTTTTCGCACTTGTGTTAGTGTTGAAAAACCACCTTTCGCACTTGTGTTAGTGTTGAAAAACCACTTTTTGCACTTGTGTTGGTGAAGGAAACCACTTTTGCACTTGTATTAGCGTGGAAAAAACACTTTTTGCACTTGTGATAGTGTTGAAAAACCACTTTTCGCACTTGTGTTAGTGTTGAAAAACCACTTTTCGCACTTGTGTTGGTGCAGGAAACAACATTTGCCTTGTATTAGTGTGGAAAAACCACTTTTCGCACTTGTGTTAGTGTTGAAAAACCACTTTTCGCACTTGTGTTAGTGTTGAAAAACCACTTTTCGCACTTGTGTTGGTGCAGGAAACCACTTTTGCACTTGTATTAGTGTGGAAAAAACACTTTTCGCGCTTGTGTTATTGTTGAAAAACCACTTTTCGCACTTGTGTTCGTGTTGAAAAACCACTTTTCGCACTTGTGTTGGTGCAGGAAACCACTTTTGCACTTGTATTAGTGTGGAAAAAACACTTTTTTGCACTTGTGATAGTGTTGAAAAACCACTTTTCGCACTTGTGTTAGTGTTGAAAAACCACTTTTCGCACTTGTGTTAGTGTTGAAAAACCACTTTTCGCACTTGTGTTGGTGCAGGAAACCACTTTTGCACTTGTATTAGTGTGGAAAAAACACTTTTTGCACTTGTGTTAGTGTTGAAAAACCACTTTTCGCACTTGTGTTAGTGTTGAAAAACCACTTTTCGCACTTGTGTTAGTGTTAAAAAACCACTTTTTGCACTTGTGTTGGTGCAGGAAACCACTTTTGCACATGTATTAGTGTGGAAAAAACACTTTTTGCACTTGTGATAATGTTGAAAATCCACTTTTCGCACTTGTGTTAGTGTTGAAAAACCACTTTTCGCACTTGTGTTGGTGCAGGAAACAACTTTTGCACTTGTATTAGTGTGGAAAAACCACTTTTCGCACTTGTGTTAGTGTTGAAAAACCACTTTTCGCACTTGTGTTAGTGTTGAAAAACCACTTTTCGCACTTGTGTTGGTGCAGGAAACCACTTTTGCACTTGTATTAGTGTGGAAAAAACACTTTTTGCACTTGTGTTAGTGTTGAAAAACGACTTTTCGCCCTTGTGTTAGTGTTGAAAAACCACTTTTCGCACTTGTGTTAGTGTTAAAAAACCACTTTTTGCACTTGTGTTGGTGCAGGAAACCACTTTTGCACATGTATTAGTGTGGAAAAAACACTTTTTGCACTTATGGTAATGTTGAAAATCCACTTTTCGCACTTGTGTTAGTGTTGAAAAACCACTTTTCGCACTTGTGTTGGTGCAGGAAACAACTTTTGCACTTGTATTAGTGTGGAAAAACCTCTTTTCGCACTTGTGTTAGTGTTGAAAAACCACTTTTCGCACTTGTGTTAGTGTTGAAAAACCACTTTTTGCACTTGTGTTAGTGTTGAAAAACCACTTTTCGCACTTGTGTTAGTGTTGAAAAACCACTTTTCGCACTTGTGTTGGTGCAGGAAACCACTTTTGCACTTGTATTAGTGTGGAAAAACCACTTTTCGCACTTGTGTTAGTGTTGAAAAACCACTTTTCGCACTTGTGTTAGTGTTGAAAAACCACTTTTTGCACTTGTGTTGGTGCAGGAAACCACTTTTGCACTTGTATTAGTGTGGAAAAAACACTTTTCGCACTTGTGTTAGTGTTGAAAAACCACTTTTCGCACTTGTGTTGGTGCAGGAAACCACTTTTGCACTTGTATTAGTGTGGAAAAAACACTTTTTGCACTTGTGATAGTGTTGAAAAACCTCTTTTCGCACTTGTGTTAGTGTTGAAAAACCACTTTTCGCACTTGTGTTGGTGCAGGAAACCACTTTTGCAATTGTATTAGTGTGGAAAAACCACTTTTCGCATTTGTGTTAGTGTTGAAAAACCACTTTTCGCACTTGTGTTGGTGCAGGAAACCACTTTTGCACTTGTGTTGGTGCAGGAAACCACTTTTGCACTTGTATTAGTGTGGAAAAAACACTTTTCGCACTTATGTTAGTGTTGAAAAACCACTTTTCGCACTTGTGTTAGTGTTGAAAAACCACTTTTCGCACTTGTGTTGGTGCAGGAAACCACTTTTGCACTTGTATTAGTGTGGAAAAAACACTTTTTGCACTTGTGATAGTGTTGAAAAACCACTTTTCGCACTTGTGTTAGTGTTGAAAAACCACTTTTTGCACTTGTGTTAGTGTTGAAAAACCACTTTTCGCACTTGTGTTAGTGTTGAAAAATCACTTTTCGCACTTGTGTTAGTGTTGAAAAACCACTTTTCGCACTTGTGATAGTGTTGAAAAACCACTTTTCGCACTTGTGTTAGTGTTGAAAAACCACTTTTCGCACTTGTGTTGGTGCAGGAAACAACTTTTGCACTTGTATTAGTGTGGAAAAACCACTTTTCGCACTTGTGTTAGTGTTGAAAAACCACTTTTCGCACTTGTGTTAGTGTTGAAAAACCACTTTTTGCACTTGTGTTGGTGCAGGAAACCACTTTTGCACTTGTATTAGTGTGGAAAAAACACTTTTTGCACTTGTGATAGTGTTGAAAAACCACTTTTCGCACTTGTGTTAGTGTTGAAAAACCACTTTTCGCACTTGTGTTGGTGCAGGAAACCACTTTTGCACTTGTATTAGTGTGGAAAAAACACTTTTCGCGCTTGTGTTATTGTTGAAAAACCACTTTTCGCACTTGTGTTCGTGTTGAAAAACCACTTTTCGCACTTGTGTTGGTGCAGGAAACCACTTTTGCACTTGTATTAGTGTGGAAAAAACACTTTTTGCACTTGTGATAGTGTTGAAAAACCACTTTTCGCACTTGTGTTAGTGTTGAAAAACCACTTTTCGCACTTGTGTTAGTGTTGAAAAACCACTTTTCGCACTTGTGTTGGTGCAGGAAACCACTTTTGCACTTGTATTAGTGTGGAAAAAACACTTTTTGCACTTGTGTTAGTGTTGAAAAACGACTTTTCGCACTTGTGTTAGTGTTGAAAAACCACTTTTCGCACTTGTGTTAGTGTTTAAAAAACCACTTTTTGCACTTGTGTTGGTGCAGGAAACCACTTTTGCACATGTATTAGTGTGGAAAAAACACTTTTTGCACTTATGGTAATGTTGAAAAACCACTTTTCGCACTTGTGTTAGTGTTGAAAAACCACTTTTCGCACTTGTGTTGGTGCAGGAAACAACTTTTGCACTTGTATTAGTGTGGAAAAACCTCTTTTCGCACTTGTGTTAGTGTTGAAAAACCACCTTTCGCACTTGTGTTAGTGTTGAAAAACCACTTTTTGCACTTGTGTTGGTGAAGGAAACCACTTTTGCACTTGTATTAGCGTGGAAAAAACACTTTTTGCACTTGTGATAGTGTTGAAAAACCACTTCTCGCACTTGTGTTAGTGTTGAAAAACCACTTTTCGCACTTGTGTTGGTGCAGGAAACAACTTTTGCCTTGTATTAGTGTGGAAAAACCACTTTTCGCACTTGTGTTAGTGTTGAAAAACCACTTTTCGCACTTGTGTTAGTGTTGAAAAACCACTTTTCGCACTTGTGTTGGTGCAGGAAACCACTTTTGCACTTGTATTAGTGTGGAAAAAACACTTTTCGCGCTTGTGTTATTGTTGAAAAACCACTTTTCGCACTTGTGTTCGTGTTGAAAAACCACTTTTCGCACTTGTGTTGGTGCAGGAAACCACTTTTGCACTTGTATTAGTGTGGAAAAAACACTTTTTTGCACTTGTGATAGTGTTGAAAAACCACTTTTCGCACTTGTGTTAGTGTTGAAAAACCACTTTTCGCACTTGTGTTAGTGTTGAAAAACCACTTTTCGCACTTGTGTTGGTGCAGGAAACCACTTTTGCACTTGTATTAGTGTGGAAAAAACACTTTTTGCACTTGTGTTAGTGTTGAAAAACCACTTTTCGCACTTGTGTTAGTGTTGAAAAACCACTTTTCGCACTTGTGTTAGTGTTAAAAAACCACTTTTTGCACTTGTGTTGGTGCAGGAAACCACTTTTGCACATGTATTAGTGTGGAAAAAACACTTTTTGCACTTGTGATAATGTTGAAAATCCACTTTTCGCACTTGTGTTAGTGTTGAAAAACCACTTTTCGCACTTGTGTTGGTGCAGGAAACAACTTTTGCACTTGTATTAGTGTGGAAAAACCACTTTTCGCACTTGTGTTAGTGTTGAAAAACCACTTTTCGCACTTGTGTTAGTGTTGAAAAACCACTTTTCGCACTTGTGTTGGTGCAGGAAACCACTTTTGCACTTGTATTAGTGTGGAAAAAACACTTTTTGCACTTGTGTTAGTGTTGAAAAACGACTTTTCGCCCTTGTGTTAGTGTTGAAAAACCACTTTTCGCACTTGTGTTAGTGTTAAAAAACCACTTTTTGCACTTGTGTTGGTGCAGGAAACCACTTTTGCACATGTATTAGTGTGGAAAAAACACTTTTTGCACTTATGGTAATGTTGAAAATCCACTTTTCGCACTTGTGTTAGTGTTGAAAAACCACTTTTCGCACTTGTGTTGGTGCAGGAAACAACTTTTGCACTTGTATTAGTGTGGAAAAACCTCTTTTCGCACTTGTGTTAGTGTTGAAAAACCACTTTTCGCACTTGTGTTAGTGTTGAAAAACCACTTTTTGCACTTGTGTTAGTGTTGAAAAACCACTTTTCGCACTTGTGTTAGTGTTGAAAAACCACTTTTCGCACTTGTGTTGGTGCAGGAAACCACTTTTGCACTTGTATTAGTGTGGAAAAACCACTTTTCGCACTTGTGTTAGTGTTGAAAAACCACTTTTCGCACTTGTGTTAGTGTTGAAAAACCACTTTTTGCACTTGTGTTGGTGCAGGAAACCACTTTTGCACTTGTATTAGTGTGGAAAAAACACTTTTCGCACTTGTGTTAGTGTTGAAAAACCACTTTTCGCACTTGTGTTGGTGCAGGAAACCACTTTTGCACTTGTATTAGTGTGGAAAAAACACTTTTTGCACTTGTGATAGTGTTGAAAAACCTCTTTTCGCACTTGTGTTAGTGTTGAAAAACCACTTTTCGCACTTGTGTTGGTGCAGGAAACCACTTTTGCAATTGTATTAGTGTGGAAAAACCACTTTTCGCATTTGTGTTAGTGTTGAAAAACCACTTTTCGCACTTGTGTTGGTGCAGGAAACCACTTTTGCACTTGTGTTGGTGCAGGAAACCACTTTTGCACTTGTATTAGTGTGGAAAAAACACTTTTCGCACTTATGTTAGTGTTGAAAAACCACTTTTCGCACTTGTGTTAGTGTTGAAAAACCACTTTTCGCACTTGTGTTGGTGCAGGAAACCACTTTTGCACTTGTATTAGTGTGGAAAAAACACTTTTTGCACTTGTGATAGTGTTGAAAAACCACTTTTCGCACTTGTGTTAGTGTTGAAAAACCACTTTTTGCACTTGTGTTAGTGTTGAAAAACCACTTTTCGCACTTGTGTTAGTGTTGAAAAATCACTTTTCGCACTTGTGTTAGTGTTGAAAAACCACTTTTCGCACTTGTGATAGTGTTGAAAAACCACTTTTCGCACTTGTGTTAGTGTTGAAAAACCACTTTTCGCACTTGTGTTGGTGCAGGAAACAACTTTTGCACTTGTATTAGTGTGGAAAAACCACTTTTCGCACTTGTGTTAGTGTTGAAAAACCACTTTTCGCACTTGTGTTAGTGTTGAAAAACCACTTTTTGCACTTGTGTTGGTGCAGGAAACCACTTTTGCACTTGTATTAGTGTGGAAAAAACACTTTTTGCACTTGTGATAGTGTTGAAAAACCACTTTTCGCACTTGTGTTAGTGTTGAAAAACCACTTTTCGCACTTGTGTTGGTGCAGGAAACCACTTTTGCACTTGTATTAGTGTGGAAAAAACACTTTTCGCGCTTGTGTTATTGTTGAAAAACCACTTTTCGCACTTGTGTTCGTGTTGAAAAACCACTTTTCGCACTTGTGTTGGTGCAGGAAACCACTTTTGCACTTGTATTAGTGTGGAAAAAACACTTTTTGCACTTGTGATAGTGTTGAAAAACCACTTTTCGCACTTGTGTTAGTGTTGAAAAACCACTTTTCGCACTTGTGTTAGTGTTGAAAAACCACTTTTCGCACTTGTGTTGGTGCAGGAAACCACTTTTGCACTTGTATTAGTGTGGAAAAAACACTTTTTGCACTTGTGTTAGTGTTGAAAAACGACTTTTCGCACTTGTGTTAGTGTTGAAAAACCACTTTTCGCACTTGTGTTAGTGTTTAAAAAACCACTTTTTGCACTTGTGTTGGTGCAGGAAACCACTTTTGCACATGTATTAGTGTGGAAAAAACACTTTTTGCACTTATGGTAATGTTGAAAAACCACTTTTCGCACTTGTGTTAGTGTTGAAAAACCACTTTTCGCACTTGTGTTGGTGCAGGAAACAACTTTTGCACTTGTATTAGTGTGGAAAAACCTCTTTTCGCACTTGTGTTAGTGTTGAAAAACCACCTTTCGCACTTGTGTTAGTGTTGAAAAACCACTTTTTGCACTTGTGTTGGTGAAGGAAACCACTTTTGCACTTGTATTAGCGTGGAAAAAACACTTTTTGCACTTGTGATAGTGTTGAAAAACCACTTCTCGCACTTGTGTTAGTGTTGAAAAACCACTTTTCGCACTTGTGTTGGTGCAGGAAACAACTTTTGCCTTGTATTAGTGTGGAAAAACCACTTTTCGCACTTGTGTTAGTGTTGAAAAACCACTTTTCGCACTTGTGTTAGTGTTGAAAAACCACTTTTCGCACTTGTGTTGGTGCAGGAAACCACTTTTGCACTTGTATTAGTGTGGAAAAAACACTTTTCGCGCTTGTGTTATTGTTGAAAAACCACTTTTCGCACTTGTGTTCGTGTTGAAAAACCACTTTTCGCACTTGTGTTGGTGCAGGAAACCACTTTTGCACTTGTATTAGTGTGGAAAAAACACTTTTTTGCACTTGTGATAGTGTTGAAAAACCACTTTTCGCACTTGTGTTAGTGTTGAAAAACCACTTTTCGCACTTGTGTTAGTGTTGAAAAACCACTTTTCGCACTTGTGTTGGTGCAGGAAACCACTTTTGCACTTGTATTAGTGTGGAAAAAACACTTTTTGCACTTGTGTTAGTGTTGAAAAACCACTTTTCGCACTTGTGTTAGTGTTGAAAAACCACTTTTCGCACTTGTGTTAGTGTTAAAAAACCACTTTTTGCACTTGTGTTGGTGCAGGAAACCACTTTTGCACATGTATTAGTGTGGAAAAAACACTTTTTGCACTTGTGATAATGTTGAAAATCCACTTTTCGCACTTGTGTTAGTGTTGAAAAACCACTTTTCGCACTTGTGTTGGTGCAGGAAACAACTTTTGCACTTGTATTAGTGTGGAAAAACCACTTTTCGCACTTGTGTTAGTGTTGAAAAACCACTTTTCGCACTTGTGTTAGTGTTGAAAAACCACTTTTCGCACTTGTGTTGGTGCAGGAAACCACTTTTGCACTTGTATTAGTGTGGAAAAAACACTTTTTGCACTTGTGTTAGTGTTGAAAAACGACTTTTCGCCCTTGTGTTAGTGTTGAAAAACCACTTTTCGCACTTGTGTTAGTGTTAAAAAACCACTTTTTGCACTTGTGTTGGTGCAGGAAACCACTTTTGCACATGTATTAGTGTGGAAAAAACACTTTTTGCACTTATGGTAATGTTGAAAATCCACTTTTCGCACTTGTGTTAGTGTTGAAAAACCACTTTTCGCACTTGTGTTGGTGCAGGAAACAACTTTTGCACTTGTATTAGTGTGGAAAAACCTCTTTTCGCACTTGTGTTAGTGTTGAAAAACCACTTTTCGCACTTGTGTTAGTGTTGAAAAACCACTTTTTGCACTTGTGTTAGTGTTGAAAAACCACTTTTCGCACTTGTGTTAGTGTTGAAAAACCACTTTTCGCACTTGTGTTGGTGCAGGAAACCACTTTTGCACTTGTATTAGTGTGGAAAAACCACTTTTCGCACTTGTGTTAGTGTTGAAAAACCACTTTTCGCACTTGTGTTAGTGTTGAAAAACCACTTTTTGCACTTGTGTTGGTGCAGGAAACCACTTTTGCACTTGTATTAGTGTGGAAAAAACACTTTTCGCACTTGTGTTAGTGTTGAAAAACCACTTTTCGCACTTGTGTTGGTGCAGGAAACCACTTTTGCACTTGTATTAGTGTGGAAAAAACACTTTTTGCACTTGTGATAGTGTTGAAAAACCTCTTTTCGCACTTGTGTTAGTGTTGAAAAACCACTTTTCGCACTTGTGTTGGTGCAGGAAACCACTTTTGCAATTGTATTAGTGTGGAAAAACCACTTTTCGCATTTGTGTTAGTGTTGAAAAACCACTTTTCGCACTTGTGTTGGTGCAGGAAACCACTTTTGCACTTGTGTTGGTGCAGGAAACCACTTTTGCACTTGTATTAGTGTGGAAAAAACACTTTTCGCACTTATGTTAGTGTTGAAAAACCACTTTTCGCACTTGTGTTAGTGTTGAAAAACCACTTTTCGCACTTGTGTTGGTGCAGGAAACCACATTTGCACTTGTATTAGTGTGGAAAAAACACTTTTTGCACTTGTGATAGTGTTGAAAAACCACTTTTCGCACTTGTGTTAGTGTTGAAAAACCACTTTTTGCACTTGTGTTAGTGTTGAAAAACCACTTTTCGCACTTGTGTTAGTGTTGAAAAATCACTTTTCGCACTTGTGTTAGTGTTGAAAAACCACTTTTCGCACTTGTGTTAGTGTTGAAAAACCACTTTTCGCACTTGTGTTAGTGTTAAAAAACCACTTTTTGCACTTGTGTTGGTGCAGGAAACCACTTTTGCACTTGTATTAGTGTGGAAAAAACACTTTTTGCACTTGTGATAGTGTTGAAAAACCACTTTTCGCACTTGTGTTAGTGTTGAAAAACCACTTTTCGCACATGTGATAGTGTTGAAAAACCACTTTTCGCACTTGTGTTGGTGCAGGAAACCACTTTTGCACTTGTATTAGTGTGGAAAAAACACTTTTCGCACTTGTGTTAGTGTTTAAAAACCACTTTTCGCACTTGTGTTAGTGTTGAAAAACCACTTTTCGCACTTGTGTTAGTGTTAAAAAACCACTTTTTGCACTTGTGTTGGTGCAGGAAACCACTTTTGCACTTGTATTAGTGTGGAAAAAACACTTTTTGCACTTGTGATAGTGTTGAAAAACCACTTTTCGCACTTGTGTTAGTGTTGAAAAACCACTTTTCGCACTTGTGTTGGTGCAGGAAACAACTTTTGCACTTGTATTAGTGTGGAAAAACCACTTTTCGCACTTGTGTTAGTGTTGAAAAACCACTTTTCGCACTTGTGTTAGTGTTGAAAAACCACTTTTTGCACTTGTGTTGGTGCAGGAAACCACTTTTGCACTTGTATTAGTGTGGAAAAAACACTTTTTGCACTTGTGATAGTGTTGAAAAACCACTTTTCGCACTTGTGTTAGTGTTGAAAAACCACTTTTCGCACTTGTGTTGGTGCAGGAAACCACTTTTGCACTTGTATTAGTGTGGAAAAAACACTTTTCGCGCTTGTGTTATTGTTGAAAAACCACTTTTCGCACTTGTGTTCGTGTTGAAAAACCACTTTTCGCACTTGTGTTGGTGCAGGAAACCACTTTTGCACTTGTATTAGTGTGGAAAAAACACTTTTTGCACTTGTGATAGTGTTGAAAAACCACTTTTCGCACTTGTGTTAGTGTTGAAAAACCACTTTTCGCACTTGTGTTAGTGTTGAAAAACCACTTTTCGCACTTGTGTTGGTGCAGGAAACCACTTTTGCACTTGTATTAGTGTGGAAAAAACACTTTTTGCACTTGTGTTAGTGTTGAAAAACGACTTTTCGCACTTGTGTTAGTGTTGAAAAACCACTTTTCGCACTTGTGTTAGTGTTTAAAAAACCACTTTTTGCACTTGTGTTGGTGCAGGAAACCACTTTCGCACATGTATTAGTGTGGAAAAAACACTTTTTGCACTTATGGTAATGTTGAAAAACCACTTTTCGCACTTGTGTTAGTGTTGAAAAACCACTTTTCGCACTTGTGTTGGTGCAGGAAACAACTTTTGCACTTGTATTAGTGTGGAAAAACCTCTTTTCGCACTTGTGTTAGTGTTGAAAAACCACCTTTCGCACTTGTGTTAGTGTTGAAAAACCACTTTTTGCACTTGTGTTAGTGTTGAAAAACCACTTTTCGCACTTGTGTTAGTGTTGAAAAACCACTTTTCGCACTTGTGTTGGTGCAGGAAACCACTTTTGCACTTGTATTAGTGTGGAAAAACCACTTTTCGCACTTGTGTTAGTGTTGAAAAACCACTTTTCGCACTTGTGTTAGTGTTGAAAAACCACTTTTTGCACTTGTGTTGGTGCAGGAAACCACTTTTGCACTTGTATTAGTGTGGAAAAAACACTTTTCGCACTTGTGTTAGTGTTGAAAAACCACTTTTCGCACTTGTGTTAGTGTTGAAAAACCAATTTTCGCACTTGTGTTGGTGCAGGAAACCACTTTTGCACTTGTATTAGTGTGGAAAAAACACTTTTTGCACTTGTGATAGTGTTGAAAAACCTCTTTTCGCACTTGTGTTAGTGTTGAAAAACCACTTTTCGCACTTGTGTTGGTGCAGGAAACCACTTTTGCACTTGTATTAGTGTGGAAAAACCACTTTTCGCATTTGTGTTAGTGTTGAAAAACCACTTTTCGCACTTGTGTTGGTGCAGGAAACCACTTTTGCACTTGTATTAGTGTGGAAAAACCACTTTTCGCACTTGTGTTAGTGTTGAAAAACCACTTTTCGCACATGTGATAGTGTTGAAAAACCACTTTTCGCACTTGTGTTGGTGCAGGAAACCACTTTTCCACTTGTATTAGTGTGCAAAAAACACTTTTCGCACTTGTGTTAGTGTTTAAAAACCACTTTTCGCACTTGTGTTAGTGTTGAAAAACCACTTTTCGCACTTGTGTTAGTGTTAAAAAACCACTTTTTGCACTTGTGTTGGTGCAGGAAACCACTTTTGCACTTGTATTAGTGTGGAAAAAACACTTTTTGCACTTGTGATAGTGTTGAAAAACCACTTTTCGCACTTGTGTTAGTGTTGAAAAACCACTTTTCGCACTTGTGTTGGTGCAGGAAACAACTTTTGCATTTGTATTAGTGTGGAAAAACCACTTTTCACACTTGTGTTAGTGTTGAAAAACCACTTTTCGCACTTGTGTTAGTGTTGAAAAACCACTTTTCGCACTTGTGTTGGTGTAGGAAACCACTTTTGCACTTGTATTAGTGTGGAAAAAACACTTTTTGCACTTGTGATAGTGTTGAAAAACCACTTTTCGCACTTGTGTTAGTGTTGAAAAACCACTTTTCGCACTTGTGTTGGTGCAGGAAACCACTTTTGCACTTGTATTAGTGTGGAAAAAACACTTTTTGCACTTGTGTTAGTGTTGAAAAACCACTTTTCGCACTTGTGTTAGTGTTGAAAAACCACTTTTCGCACTTGTGTTAGTGTTAAAAAACCACTTTTTGCACTTGTGTTGGTGCAGGAAACCACTTTTGCACTTGTATTAGTGTGGAAAAAACACTTTTTGCACTTGTGATAGTGTTGAAAAACCACTTTTCGCACTTGTGTTAGTGTTGAAAAACCACTTTTTCGCACTTGTGTTGGTGCAGGAAACCACTTTTGCACTTGTATTAGTGTGGAAAAAAAACTTTTTGCACTTGTGATAGTGTTGGAAAACCATTTTTCGCACTTGTGTTAGTGTTGAAAAACCACTTTTCGCACTTGTGTTGGTGTTGAAAAACCTATTTTCGCACTTGTGTTGGTGCAGGAAACCACTTTTGCACTTGTATTAGTGTGGAAAAAACACTTTTCGCATTTGTGTTTGTGTTGAAAAACCACTTTTCGCACTTGTGTTAGTGTTGAAAAACCACTTTTCGCACTTGTGTTAGTGTTGAAAAACCCACTTTTCGCACTTGTGATAGTGTTGAAAGACCACTTTTCGCACTTGTGTTAGTGTTGAAAAACCACTTTTCGCACATGTGATAGTGTTGAAAAACCACTTTTCGCACTTGTGTTGGTGCAGGAAACCACTTTTGTACTTGTATTAGTGTGGAAAAAACACTTTTCGCACTTGTGTTAGTGTTTAAAAACCACTTTTCGCACTTGTGTTAGTGTTGAAAAACCACTTTTCGCACTTGTGTTAGTGTTAAAAAACCACTTTTTGCACTTGTGTTGGTGCAGGAAACCACTTTTGCACTTGTATTAGTGTGGAAAAAACACTTTTTGCACTTGTGATAGTGTTGAAAAACCACTTTTCGCACTTGTGTTAGTGTTGAAAAACCACTTTTCGCACTTGTGTTGGTGCAGGAAACAACTTTTGCACTTGTATTAGTGTGGAAAAACCACTTTTCGCACTTGTTTTAGTGTTGAAAAACCACTTTTCGCACTTGTGTTAGTATTGAAAAACCACTTTTCGCACTTGTGTTGGTGCAGGAAACAACTTTTGCCTTGTATTAGTGTGGAAAAACCACTTTTCGCACTTGTGTTAGTGTTGAAAAACCACTTTTCGCACTTGTGTTAGTGTTGAAAAACCACTTTTCGCACTTGTGTTGGTGCAGGAAACCACTTTTGCACTTGTATTAGTGTGGAAAAAACACTTTTCGCGCTTGTGTTATTGTTGAAAAACCACTTTTCGCACTTGTGTTCGTGTTGAAAAACCACTTTTCGCACTTGTGTTGGTGCAGGAAACCACTTTTGCACTTGTATTAGTGTGGAAAAAACACTTTTTTGCACTTGTGATAGTGTTGAAAAACCACTTTTCGCACTTGTGTTAGTGTTGAAAAACCACTTTTCGCACTTGTGTTAGTGTTGAAAAACCACTTTTCGCACTTGTGTTGGTGCAGGAAACCACTTTTGCACTTGTATTAGTGTGGAAAAAACACTTTTTGCACTTGTGTTAGTGTTGAAAAACCACTTTTCGCACTTGTGTTAGTGTTGAAAAACCACTTTTCGCACTTGTGTTAGTGTTAAAAAACCACTTTTTGCACTTGTGTGGTGCAGGAAACCACTTTTGCACATGTATTAGTGTGGAAAAAACACTTTTTGCACTTGTGATAATGTTGAAAATCCACTTTTCGCACTTGTGTTCGTGTTGAAAAACCACTTTTCGCACTTGTGTTGGTGCAGGAAACAACTTTTGCACTTGTATTAGTGTGGAAAAACCACTTTTCGCACTTGTGTTAGTGTTGAAAAACCACTTTTCGCACTTGTGTTAGTGTTGAAAAACCACTTTTCGCACTTGTGTTGGTGCAGGAAACCACTTTTGCACTTGTATTAGTGTGGAAAAAACACTTTTTGCACTTGTGATAGTGTTGAAAAACCACTTTTCGCACTTGTGTTAGTGTTGAAAAACCACTTTTCGCACTTGTGTTGGTGCAGGAAACCACTTTTGCACTTGTATTAGTGTGGAAAAAACACTTTTCGCACTTGTGTTAGTGTTGAAAAACCACTTTTCGCACTTGTGTTAGTGTTGAAAAACCACTTTTCGCACTTGTGTTGGTGCAGGAAACCACTTTTGCACTTGTATTAGTGTGGAAAAAACACTTTTTGCACTTGTGATAGTGTTGAAAAACAACTTTTCGCACTTGTGTTAGTGTTGAAAAACCACTTTTCGCACTTGTGTTAGTGTTGAAAAACCACTTTTCGCACTTGTGTTAGTGTTAAAAAAACACTTTTTGCACTTGTGTTGGTGCAGGAAACCACTTTTGCACTTGTATTAGTGTGGAAAAAAACACTTTTTGCACTTGTGATAGTGTTAAAAAACCACTTTTTGCACTTGTGTTGGTGCAGGAAACCACTTTTGCACTTGTATTAGTGTGGAAAAAACACTTTTTGCACTTGTGATAGTGTTGAAAAACCACTTTTCGCACTTGTGTTAGTGTTGAAAAACCACTTTTCGCACATGTGATAGTGTTGAAAAACCACTTTTCGCACTTGTGTTGGTGCAGGAAACCACTTTTGCACTTGTATTAGTGTGGAAAAAACACTTTTCGCACTTGTGTTAGTGTTTAAAAACCACTTTTCGCACATGTGATAGTGTTGAAAAACCACTTTTCGCACTTGTGTTGGTGCAGGAAACCACTTTTGTACTTGTATTAGTGTGGAAAAAACACTTTTCGCACTTGTGTTAGTGTTTAAAAACCACTTTTCGCACTTGTGTTAGTGTTGAAAAACCACTTTTCGCACTTGTGTTAGTGTTAAAAAACCACTTTTTGCACTTGTGTTGGTGCAGGAAACCACTTTTGCACTTGTATTAGTGTGGAAAAAACACTTTTTGCACTTGTGATAGTGTTGAAAAACCACTTTTCGCACTTGTGTTAGTGTTGAAAAACCACTTTTCGCACTTGTGTTGGTGCAGGAAACAACTTTTGCACTTGTATTAGTGTGGAAAAACCACTTTTCGCACTTGTTTTAGTGTTGAAAAACCACTTTTCGCACTTGTGTTAGTGTTGAAAAACCACTTTTCGCACTTGTGTTGGTGCAGGAAACAACTTTTGCCTTGTATTAGTGTGGAAAAACCACTTTTCGCACTTGTGTTAGTGTTGAAAAACCACTTTTCGCACTTGTGTTAGTGTTGAAAAACCACTTTTCGCACTTGTGTTGGTGCAGGAAACCACTTTTGCACTTGTATTAGTGTGGAAAAAACACTTTTCGCGCTTGTGTTATTGTTGAAAAACCACTTTTCGCACTTGTGTTCGTGTTGAAAAACCACTTTTCGCACTTGTGTTGGTGCAGGAAACCACTTTTGCACTTGTATTAGTGTGGAAAAAACACTTTTTTGCACTTGTGATAGTGTTGAAAAACCACTTTTCGCACTTGTGTTAGTGTTGAAAAACCACTTTTCGCACTTGTGTTAGTGTTGAAAAACCACTTTTCGCACTTGTGTTGGTGCAGGAAACCACTTTTGCACTTGTATTAGTGTGGAAAAAACACTTTTTGCACTTGTGTTAGTGTTGAAAAACCACTTTTCGCACTTGTGTTAGTGTTGAAAAACCACATTTCGCACTTGTATTAGTGTTAAAAAACCACTTTTTGCACTTGTGTTGGTGCAGGAAACCACTTTTGCACATGTATTAGTGTGGAAAAAACACTTTTTGCACTTGTGATAATGTTGAAAATCCACTTTTCGCACTTGTGTTCGTGTTGAAAAACCACTTTTCGCACTTGTGTTGGTGCAGGAAACAACTTTTGCACTTGTATTAGTGTGGAAAAACCACTTTTCGCACTTGTGTTAGTGTTGAAAAACCACTTTTCGCACTTGTGTTAGTGTTGAAAAACCACTTTTCGCACTTGTGTTGGTGCAGGAAACCACTTTTGCACTTGTATTAGTGTGGAAAAAACACTTTTTGCACTTGTGATAGTGTTGAAAAACCACTTTTCGCACTTGTGTTAGTGTTGAAAAACCACTTTTCGCACTTGTGTTGGTGCAGGAAACCACTTTTGCACTTGTATTAGTGTGGAAAAAACACTTTTCGCACTTGTGTTAGTGTTGAAAAACCACTTTTCGCACTTGTGTTAGTGTTGAAAAACCACTTTTCGCACTTGTGTTGGTGCAGGAAACCAATTTTGCACTTGTATTAGTGTGGAAAAAACACTTTTTGCACTTGTGATAGTGTTGAAAAACAACTTTTCGCACTTGTGTTAGTGTTGAAAAACCACTTTTCGCACTTGTGTTAGTGTTGAAAAACCACTTTTCGCACTTGTGTTAGTGTTAAAAAAACACTTTTTGCACTTGTGTTGGTGCAGGAAACCACTTTTGCACTTGTATTAGTGTGGAAAAAACACTTTTTGCACTTGTGATAGTGTTGAAAAACCACTTTTCGCACTTGTGTTAGTGTTAAAAAACCACTTTTTGCACTTGTGTTGGTGCAGGAAACCACTTTTGCACTTGTATTAGTGTGGAAAAAACACTTTTTGCACTTGTGATAGTGTTGAAAAACCACTTTTCGCACTTGTGTTAGTGTTGAAAAACCACTTTTCACACATGTGATAGTGTTGAAAAACCACTTTTCGCACTTGTGTTGGTGCAGGAAACCACTTTTGCACTTGTATTAGTGTGGAAAAAACACTTTTCGCACTTGTGTTAGTGTTTAAAAACCACTTTTCGCACTTGTGATAGTGTTGAAAAACCACTTTTCGCACTTGTGTTAGTGTTAAAAAACCACTTTTTGCACTTGTGTTGGTGCAGGAAACCACTTTTGCACTTGTATTAGTGTGGAAAAAACACTTTTTGCACTTGTGATAGTGTTGAAAAACCACTTTTCGCACTTGTGTTAGTGTTGAAAAACCACTTTTCGCACTTGTGTTGGTGCAGGAAACAACTTTTGCACTTGTATTAGTGTGGAAAAACCACTTTTCGCACTTGTGTTAGTGTTGAAAAACCACTTTTCGCACTTGTGTTAGTGTTGAAAAACCACTTTTTGCACTTGTGTTGGTGCAGGAAACCACTTTTGCACTTGTATTAGTGTGGAAAAAACACTTTTTGCACTTGTGATAGTGTTGAAAAACCACTTTTCGCACTTGTGTTAGTGTTGAAAAACTACTTTTCACACTTGTGTTGGTGCAGGAAACCACTTTTGCACTTGTATTAGTGTGGAAAAAACACTTTTCGCGCTTGTGTTATTGTTGAAAAACCACTTTTCGCACTTGTGTTCGTGTTGAAAAACCACTTTTCGCACTTGTGTTGGTGCAGGAAACCACTTTTGCACTTGTATTAGTGTGGAAAAAACACTTTTTGCACTTGTGATAGTGTTGAAAAACCACTTTTCGCACTTGTGTTAGTGTTGAAAAACCACTTTTCGCACTTGTGTTAGTGTTGAAAAACCACTTTTCGCACTTGTGTTGGTGCAGGAAACCACTTTTGCACTTGTATTAGTGTGGAAAAAACACTTTTTGCACTTGTGTTAGTGTTGAAAAACGACTTTTCGCACTTGTGTTAGTGTTGAAAAACCACTTTTCGCACTTGTGTTAGTGTTTAAAAAACCACTTTTTGCACTTGTGTTGGTGCAGGAAACCACTTTTGCACATGTATTAGTGTGGAAAAAACACTTTTTGCACTTATGGTAATGTTGAAAAACCACTTTTCGCACTTGTGTTAGTGTTGAAAAACCACTTTTCGCACTTGTGTTGGTGCAGGAAACAACTTTTGCACTTGTATTAGTGTGGAAAAACCTCTTTTCGCACTTGTGTTAGTGTTGAAAAACCACCTTTCGCACTTGTGTTAGTGTTGAAAAACCACTTTTTGCAATTGTGTTGGTGAAGGAAACCACTTTTGCACTTGTATTAGCGTGGAAAAAACACTTTTTGCACTTGTGATAGTGTTGAAAAACCACTTTTCGCACTTGTGTTAGTGTTGAAAAACCACTTTTCGCACTTGTGTTGGTGCAGGAAACAACTTTTGCCTTGTATTAGTGTGGAAAAACCACTTTTCGCACTTGTGTTAGTGTTGAAAAACCACTTTTCGCACTTGTGTTAGTGTTGAAAAACCACTTTTCGCACTTGTGTTGGTGCAGGAAACCACTTTTGCACTTGTATTAGTGTGGAAAAAACACTTTTCGCGCTTGTGTTATTGTTGAAAAACCACTTTTCGCACTTGTGTTCGTGTTGAAAAACCACTTTTCGCACTTGTGTTGGTGCAGGAAACCACTTTTGCACTTGTATTAGTGTGGAAAAAACACTTTTTTGCACTTGTGATAGTGTTGAAAAACCACTTTTCGCACTTGTGTTGGTGCAGGAAACAACTTTTGCACTTGTATTAGTGTGGAAAAACCTCTTTTCGCACTTGTGTTAGTGTTGAAAAACCACTTTTCGCACTTGTGTTAGTGTTGAAAAACCACTTTTTGCACTTGTGTTAGTGTTGAAAAACCACTTTTCGCACTTGTGTTAGTGTTGAAAAACCACTTTTCGCACTTGTGTTGGTGCAGGAAACCACTTTTGCACTTGTATTAGTGTGGAAAAACCACTTTTCGCACTTGTGTTAGTGTTGAAAAACCACTTTTCGCACTTGTGTTAGTGTTGAAAAACCACTTTTTGCACTTGTGTTGGTGCAGGAAACCACTTTTGCACTTGTATTAGTGTGGAAAAAACACTTTTCGCACTTGTGTTAGTGTTGAAAAACCACTTTTCGCACTTGTGTTGGTGCAGGAAACCACTTTTGCACTTGTATTAGTGTGGAAAAAACACTTTTTGCACTTGTGATAGTGTTGAAAAACCTCTTTTCGCACTTGTGTTAGTGTTGAAAAACCACTTTTCGCACTTGTGTTGGTGCAGGAAACCACTTTTGCAATTGTATTAGTGTGGAAAAACCACTTTTCGCATTTGTGTTAGTGTTGAAAAACCACTTTTCGCACTTGTGTTGGTGCAGGAAACCACTTTTGCACTTGTGTTGGTGCAGGAAACCACTTTTGCACTTGTATTAGTGTGGAAAAAACACTTTTCGCACTTATGTTAGTGTTGAAAAACCACTTTTCGCACTTGTGTTAGTGTTGAAAAACCACTTTTCGCACTTGTGTTGGTGCAGGAAACCACATTTGCACTTGTATTAGTGTGGAAAAAACACTTTTTGCACTTGTGATAGTGTTGAAAAACCACTTTTCGCACTTGTGTTAGTGTTGAAAAACCACTTTTTGCACTTGTGTTAGTGTTGAAAAACCACTTTTCGCACTTGTGTTAGTGTTGAAAAATCACTTTTCGCACTTGTGTTAGTGTTGAAAAACCACTTTTCGCACTTGTGTTAGTGTTGAAAAACCACTTTTCGCACTTGTGTTAGTGTTAAAAAACCACTTTTTGCACTTGTGTTGGTGCAGGAAACCACTTTTGCACTTGTATTAGTGTGGAAAAAACACTTTTTGCACTTGTGATAGTGTTGAAAAACCACTTTTCGCACTTGTGTTAGTGTTGAAAAACCACTTTTCGCACATGTGATAGTGTTGAAAAACCACTTTTCGCACTTGTGTTGGTGCAGGAAACCACTTTTGCACTTGTATTAGTGTGGAAAAAACACTTTTCGCACTTGTGTTAGTGTTTAAAAACCACTTTTCGCACTTGTGTTAGTGTTGAAAAACCACTTTTCGCACTTGTGTTAGTGTTAAAAAACCACTTTTTGCACTTGTGTTGGTGCAGGAAACCACTTTTGCACTTGTATTAGTGTGGAAAAAACACTTTTTGCACTTGTGATAGTGTTGAAAAACCACTTTTCGCACTTGTGTTAGTGTTGAAAAACCACTTTTCGCACTTGTGTTGGTGCAGGAAACAACTTTTGCACTTGTATTAGTGTGGAAAAACCACTTTTCGCACTTGTGTTAGTGTTGAAAAACCACTTTTCGCACTTGTGTTAGTGTTGAAAAACCACTTTTTGCACTTGTGTTGGTGCAGGAAACCACTTTTGCACTTGTATTAGTGTGGAAAAAACACTTTTTGCACTTGTGATAGTGTTGAAAAACCACTTTTCGCACTTGTGTTAGTGTTGAAAAACCACTTTTCGCACTTGTGTTGGTGCAGGAAACCACTTTTGCACTTGTATTAGTGTGGAAAAAACACTTTTCGCGCTTGTGTTATTGTTGAAAAACCACTTTTCGCACTTGTGTTCGTGTTGAAAAACCACTTTTCGCACTTGTGTTGGTGCAGGAAACCACTTTTGCACTTGTATTAGTGTGGAAAAAACACTTTTTGCACTTGTGATAGTGTTGAAAAACCACTTTTCGCACTTGTGTTAGTGTTGAAAAACCACTTTTCGCACTTGTGTTAGTGTTGAAAAACCACTTTTCGCACTTGTGTTGGTGCAGGAAACCACTTTTGCACTTGTATTAGTGTGGAAAAAACACTTTTTGCACTTGTGTTAGTGTTGAAAAACGACTTTTCGCACTTGTGTTAGTGTTGAAAAACCACTTTTCGCACTTGTGTTAGTGTTTAAAAAACCACTTTTTGCACTTGTGTTGGTGCAGGAAACCACTTTCGCACATGTATTAGTGTGGAAAAAACACTTTTTGCACTTATGGTAATGTTGAAAAACCACTTTTCGCACTTGTGTTAGTGTTGAAAAACCACTTTTCGCACTTGTGTTGGTGCAGGAAACAACTTTTGCACTTGTATTAGTGTGGAAAAACCTCTTTTCGCACTTGTGTTAGTGTTGAAAAACCACCTTTCGCACTTGTGTTAGTGTTGAAAAACCACTTTTTGCACTTGTGTTAGTGTTGAAAAACCACTTTTCGCACTTGTGTTAGTGTTGAAAAACCACTTTTCGCACTTGTGTTGGTGCAGGAAACCACTTTTGCACTTGTATTAGTGTGGAAAAACCACTTTTCGCACTTGTGTTAGTGTTGAAAAACCACTTTTCGCACTTGTGTTAGTGTTGAAAAACCACTTTTTGCACTTGTGTTGGTGCAGGAAACCACTTTTGCACTTGTATTAGTGTGGAAAAAACACTTTTCGCACTTGTGTTAGTGTTGAAAAACCACTTTTCGCACTTGTGTTAGTGTTGAAAAACCAATTTTCGCACTTGTGTTGGTGCAGGAAACCACTTTTGCACTTGTATTAGTGTGGAAAAAACACTTTTTGCACTTGTGATAGTGTTGAAAAACCTCTTTTCGCACTTGTGTTAGTGTTGAAAAACCACTTTTCGCACTTGTGTTGGTGCAGGAAACCACTTTTGCACTTGTATTAGTGTGGAAAAACCACTTTTCGCATTTGTGTTAGTGTTGAAAAACCACTTTTCGCACTTGTGTTGGTGCAGGAAACCACTTTTGCACTTGTATTAGTGTGGAAAAACCACTTTTCGCACTTGTGTTAGTGTTGAAAAACCACTTTTCGCACATGTGATAGTGTTGAAAAACCACTTTTCGCACTTGTGTTGGTGCAGGAAACCACTTTTCCACTTGTATTAGTGTGCAAAAAACACTTTTCGCACTTGTGTTAGTGTTTAAAAACCACTTTTCGCACTTGTGTTAGTGTTGAAAAACCACTTTTCGCACTTGTGTTAGTGTTAAAAAACCACTTTTTGCACTTGTGTTGGTGCAGGAAACCACTTTTGCACTTGTATTAGTGTGGAAAAAACACTTTTTGCACTTGTGATAGTGTTGAAAAACCACTTTTCGCACTTGTGTTAGTGTTGAAAAACCACTTTTCGCACTTGTGTTTGTGCAGGAAACAACTTTTGCATTTGTATTAGTGTGGAAAAACCACTTTTCACACTTGTGTTAGTGTTGAAAAACCACTTTTCGCACTTGTGTTAGTGTTGAAAAACCACTTTTCGCACTTGTGTTGGTGTAGGAAACCACTTTTGCACTTGTATTAGTGTGGAAAAAACACTTTTTGCACTTGTGATAGTGTTGAAAAACCACTTTTCGCACTTGTGTTAGTGTTGAAAAACCACTTTTCGCACTTGTGTTGGTGCAGGAAACCACTTTTGCACTTGTATTAGTGTGGAAAAAACACTTTTTGCACTTGTGTTAGTGTTGAAAAACCACTTTTCGCACTTGTGTTAGTGTTGAAAAACCACTTTTCGCACTTGTGTTAGTGTTAAAAAACCACTTTTTGCACTTGTGTTGGTGCAGGAAACCACTTTTGCACTTGTATTAGTGTGGAAAAAACACTTTTTGCACTTGTGATAGTGTTGAAAAACCACTTTTCGCACTTGTGTTAGTGTTGAAAAACCACTTTTTCGCACTTGTGTTGGTGCAGGAAACCACTTTTGCACTTGTATTAGTGTGGAAAAAAAACTTTTTGCACTTGTGATAGTGTTGGAAAACCATTTTTCGCACTTGTGTTAGTGTTGAAAAACCACTTTTCGCACTTGTGTTGGTGTTGAAAAACCTATTTTCGCACTTGTGTTGGTGCAGGAAACCACTTTTGCACTTGTATTAGTGTGGAAAAAACACTTTTCGCATTTGTGTTTGTGTTGAAAAACCACTTTTCGCACTTGTGTTAGTGTTGAAAAACCACTTTTCGCACTTGTGTTAGTGTTGAAAAACCCACTTTTCGCACTTGTGATAGTGTTGAAAGACCACTTTTCGCACTTGTGTTAGTGTTGAAAAACCACTTTTCGCACATGTGATAGTGTTGAAAAACCACTTTTCGCACTTGTGTTGGTGCAGGAAACCACTTTTGTACTTGTATTAGTGTGGAAAAAACACTTTTCGCACTTGTGTTAGTGTTTAAAAACCACTTTTCGCACTTGTGTTAGTGTTGAAAAACCACTTTTCGCACTTGTGTTAGTGTTAAAAAACCACTTTTTGCACTTGTGTTGGTGCAGGAAACCACTTTTGCACTTGTATTAGTGTGGAAAAAACACTTTTTGCACTTGTGATAGTGTTGAAAAACCACTTTTCGCACTTGTGTTAGTGTTGAAAAACCACTTTTCGCACTTGTGTTGGTGCAGGAAACAACTTTTGCACTTGTATTAGTGTGGAAAAACCACTTTTCGCACTTGTTTTAGTGTTGAAAAACCACTTTTCGCACTTGTGTTAGTATTGAAAAACCACTTTTCGCACTTGTGTTGGTGCAGGAAACAACTTTTGCCTTGTATTAGTGTGGAAAAACCACTTTTCGCACTTGTGTTAGTGTTGAAAAACCACTTTTCGCACTTGTGTTAGTGTTGAAAAACCACTTTTCGCACTTGTGTTGGTGCAGGAAACCACTTTTGCACTTGTATTAGTGTGGAAAAAACACTTTTCGCGCTTGTGTTATTGTTGAAAAACCACTTTTCGCACTTGTGTTCGTGTTGAAAAACCACTTTTCGCACTTGTGTTGGTGCAGGAAACCACTTTTGCACTTGTATTAGTGTGGAAAAAACACTTTTTTGCACTTGTGATAGTGTTGAAAAACCACTTTTCGCACTTGTGTTAGTGTTGAAAAACCACTTTTCGCACTTGTGTTAGTGTTGAAAAACCACTTTTCGCACTTGTGTTGGTGCAGGAAACCACTTTTGCACTTGTATTAGTGTGGAAAAAACACTTTTTGCACTTGTGTTAGTGTTGAAAAACCACTTTTCGCACTTGTGTTAGTGTTGAAAAACCACTTTTCGCACTTGTGTTAGTGTTAAAAAACCACTTTTTGCACTTGTGTTGGTGCAGGAAACCACTTTTGCACATGTATTAGTGTGGAAAAAACACTTTTTGCACTTGTGATAATGTTGAAAATCCACTTTTCGCACTTGTGTTCGTGTTGAAAAACCACTTTTCGCACTTGTGTTGGTGCAGGAAACAACTTTTGCACTTGTATTAGTGTGGAAAAACCACTTTTCGCACTTGTGTTAGTGTTGAAAAACCACTTTTCGCACTTGTGTTAGTGTTGAAAAACCACTTTTCGCACTTGTGTTGGTGCAGGAAACCACTTTTGCACTTGTATTAGTGTGGAAAAAACACTTTTTGCACTTGTGATAGTGTTGAAAAACCACTTTTCGCACTTGTGTTAGTGTTGAAAAACCACTTTTCGCACTTGTGTTGGTGCAGGAAACCACTTTTGCACTTGTATTAGTGTGGAAAAAACACTTTTCGCACTTGTGTTAGTGTTGAAAAACCACTTTTCGCACTTGTGTTAGTGTTGAAAAACCACTTTTCGCACTTGTGTTGGTGCAGGAAACCACTTTTGCACTTGTATTAGTGTGGAAAAAACACTTTTTGCACTTGTGATAGTGTTGAAAAACAACTTTTCGCACTTGTGTTAGTGTTGAAAAACCACTTTTCGCACTTGTGTTAGTGTTGAAAAACCACTTTTCGCACTTGTGTTAGTGTTAAAAAAACACTTTTTGCACTTGTGTTGGTGCAGGAAACCACTTTTGCACTTGTATTAGTGTGGAAAAAACACTTTTTGCACTTGTGATAGTGTTGAAAAACCACTTTTCGCACTTGTGTTAGTGTTAAAAAACCACTTTTTGCACTTGTGTTGGTGCAGGAAACCACTTTTGCACTTGTATTAGTGTGGAAAAAACACTTTTTGCACTTGTGATAGTGTTGAAAAACCACTTTTCGCACTTGTGTTAGTGTTGAAAAACCACTTTTCGCACATGTGATAGTGTTGAAAAACCACTTTTCGCACTTGTGTTGGTGCAGGAAACCACTTTTGCACTTGTATTAGTGTGGAAAAAACACTTTTCGCACTTGTGTTAGTGTTTAAAAACCACTTTTCGCACATGTGATAGTGTTGAAAAACCACTTTTCGCACTTGTGTTGGTGCAGGAAACCACTTTTGTACTTGTATTAGTGTGGAAAAAACACTTTTCGCACTTGTGTTAGTGTTTAAAAACCACTTTTCGCACTTGTGTTAGTGTTGAAAAACCACTTTTCGCACTTGTGTTAGTGTTAAAAAACCACTTTTTGCACTTGTGTTGGTGCAGGAAACCACTTTTGCACTTGTATTAGTGTGGAAAAAACACTTTTTGCACTTGTGATAGTGTTGAAAAACCACTTTTCGCACTTGTGTTAGTGTTGAAAAACCACTTTTCGCACTTGTGTTGGTGCAGGAAACAACTTTTGCACTTGTATTAGTGTGGAAAAACCACTTTTCGCACTTGTTTTAGTGTTGAAAAACCACTTTTCGCACTTGTGTTAGTGTTGAAAAACCACTTTTCGCACTTGTGTTGGTGCAGGAAACAACTTTTGCCTTGTATTAGTGTGGAAAAACCACTTTTCGCACTTGTGTTAGTGTTGAAAAACCACTTTTCGCACTTGTGTTAGTGTTGAAAAACCACTTTTCGCACTTGTGTTGGTGCAGGAAACCACTTTTGCACTTGTATTAGTGTGGAAAAAACACTTTTCGCGCTTGTGTTATTGTTGAAAAACCACTTTTCGCACTTGTGTTCGTGTTGAAAAACCACTTTTCGCACTTGTGTTGGTGCAGGAAACCACTTTTGCACTTGTATTAGTGTGGAAAAAACACTTTTTTGCACTTGTGATAGTGTTGAAAAACCACTTTTCGCACTTGTGTTAGTGTTGAAAAACCACTTTTCGCACTTGTGTTAGTGTTGAAAAACCACTTTTCGCACTTGTGTTGGTGCAGGAAACCACTTTTGCACTTGTATTAGTGTGGAAAAACACTTTTTGCACTTGTGTTAGTGTTGAAAAACCACTTTTCGCACTTGTGTTAGTGTTGAAAAACCACATTTCGCACTTGTGTTCGTGTTGAAAAACCACTTTTCGCACTTGTGTTGGTGCAGGAAACAACTTTTGCACTTGTATTAGTGTGGAAAAACCACTTTTCGCACTTGTGTTAGTGTTGAAAAACCACTTTTCGCACTTGTGTTAGTGTTGAAAAACCACTTTTCGCACTTGTGTTGGTGCAGGAAACCACTTTTGCACTTGTATTAGTGTGGAAAAAACACTTTTTGCACTTGTGATAGTGTTGAAAAACCACTTTTCGCACTTGTGTTAGTGTTGAAAAACCACTTTTCGCACTTGTGTTGGTGCAGGAAACCACTTTTGCACTTGTATTAGTGTGGAAAAAACACTTTTCGCACTTGTGTTAGTGTTGAAAAACCACTTTTCGCACTTGTGTTAGTGTTGAAAAACCACTTTTCGCACTTGTGTTGGTGCAGGAAACCAATTTTGCACTTGTATTAGTGTGGAAAAAACACTTTTTGCACTTGTGATAGTGTTGAAAAACAACTTTTCGCACTTGTGTTAGTGTTGAAAAACCACTTTTCGCACTTGTGTTAGTGTTGAAAAACCACTTTTCGCACTTGTGTTAGTGTTAAAAAAACACTTTTTGCACTTGTGTTGGTGCAGGAAACCACTTTTGCACTTGTATTAGTGTGGAAAAAACACTTTTTGCACTTGTGATAGTGTTGAAAAACCACTTTTCGCACTTGTGTTAGTGTTAAAAAACCACTTTTTGCACTTGTGTTGGTGCAGGAAACCACTTTTGCACTTGTATTAGTGTGGAAAAAACACTTTTTGCACTTGTGATAGTGTTGAAAAACCACTTTTCGCACTTGTGTTAGTGTTGAAAAACCACTTTTCACACATGTGATAGTGTTGAAAAACCACTTTTCGCACTTGTGTTGGTGCAGGAAACCACTTTTGCACTTGTATTAGTGTGGAAAAAACACTTTTCGCACTTGTGTTAGTGTTTAAAAACCACTTTTCGCACTTGTGTTAGTGTTGAAAAACCACTTTTCGCACTTGTGTTAGTGTTAAAAAACCACTTTTTGCACTTGTGTTGGTGCAGGAAACCACTTTTGCACTTGTATTAGTGTGGAAAAAACACTTTTTGCACTTGTGATAGTGTTGAAAAACCACTTTTCGCACTTGTGTTAGTGTTGAAAAACCACTTTTCGCACTTGTGTTGGTGCAGGAAACAACTTTTGCACTTGTATTAGTGTGGAAAAACCACTTTTCGCACTTGTGTTAGTGTTGAAAAACCACTTTTCGCACTTGTGTTAGTGTTGAAAAACCACTTTTTGCACTTGTGTTGGTGCAGGAAACCACTTTTGCACTTGTATTAGTGTGGAAAAAACACTTTTTGCACTTGTGATAGTGTTGAAAAACCACTTTTCGCACTTGTGTTAGTGTTGAAAAACTACTTTTCACACTTGTGTTGGTGCAGGAAACCACTTTTGCACTTGTATTAGTGTGGAAAAAACACTTTTCGCGCTTGTGTTATTGTTGAAAAACCACTTTTCGCACTTGTGTTCGTGTTGAAAAACCACTTTTCGCACTTGTGTTGGTGCAGGAAACCACTTTTGCACTTGTATTAGTGTGGAAAAAACACTTTTTGCACTTGTGATAGTGTTGAAAAACCACTTTTCGCACTTGTGTTAGTGTTGAAAAACCACTTTTCGCACTTGTGTTAGTGTTGAAAAACCACTTTTCGCACTTGTGTTGGTGCAGGAAACCACTTTTGCACTTGTATTAGTGTGGAAAAAACACTTTTTGCACTTGTGTTAGTGTTGAAAAACGACTTTTCGCACTTGTGTTAGTGTTGAAAAACCACTTTTCGCACTTGTGTTAGTGTTTAAAAAACCACTTTTTGCACTTGTGTTGGTGCAGGAAACCACTTTTGCACATGTATTAGTGTGGAAAAAACACTTTTTGCACTTATGGTAATGTTGAAAAACCACTTTTCGCACTTGTGTTAGTGTTGAAAAACCACTTTTCGCACTTGTGTTGGTGCAGGAAACAACTTTTGCACTTGTATTAGTGTGGAAAAACCTCTTTTCGCACTTGTGTTAGTGTTGAAAAACCACCTTTCGCACTTGTGTTAGTGTTGAAAAACCACTTTTTGCAATTGTGTTGGTGAAGGAAACCACTTTTGCACTTGTATTAGCGTGGAAAAAACACTTTTTGCACTTGTGATAGTGTTGAAAAACCACTTTTCGCACTTGTGTTAGTGTTGAAAAACCACTTTTCGCACTTGTGTTGGTGCAGGAAACAACTTTTGCCTTGTATTAGTGTGGAAAAACCACTTTTCGCACTTGTGTTAGTGTTGAAAAACCACTTTTCGCACTTGTGTTAGTGTTGAAAAACCACTTTTCGCACTTGTGTTGGTGCAGGAAACCACTTTTGCACTTGTATTAGTGTGGAAAAAACACTTTTCGCGCTTGTGTTATTGTTGAAAAACCACTTTTCGCACTTGTGTTCGTGTTGAAAAACCACTTTTCGCACTTGTGTTGGTGCAGGAAACCACTTTTGCACTTGTATTAGTGTGGAAAAAACACTTTTTTGCACTTGTGATAGTGTTGAAAAACCACTTTTCGCACTTGTGTTAGTGTTGAAAAACCACTTTTCGCACTTGTGTTAGTGTTGAAAAACCACTTTTCGCACTTGTGTTGGTGCAGGAAACCACTTTTGCACTTGTATTAGTGTGGAAAAAACACTTTTTGCACTTGTGTTAGTGTTGAAAAACCACTTTTCGCACTTGTGTTAGTGTTGAAAAACCACATTTCGCACTTGTGTTAGTGTTAAAAAACCACTTTTTGCACTTGTGTTGGTGCAGGAAACCACTTTTGCACATGTATTAGTGTGGAAAAAACACTTTTTGCACTTGTGATAATGTTGAAAATCCACTTTTCGCACTTGTGTTAGTGTTGAAAAACCACTTTTCGCACTTGTGTTGGTGCAGGAAACAACTTTTGCACTTGTATTAGTGTGGAAAAACCACTTTTCGCACTTGTGTTAGTGTTGAAAAACCACTTTTCGCACTTGTGTTAGTGTTGAAAAACCACTTTTCGCACTTGTGTTGGTGCAGGAAACCACTTTTGCACTTGTATTAGTGTGGAAAAAACACTTTTTGCACTTGTGTTAGTGTTGAAAAACGACTTTTCGCCCTTGTGTTAGTGTTGAAAAACCACTTTTCGCACTTGTGTTAGTGTTAAAAAACCACTTTTTGCACTTGTGTTGGTGCAGGAAACCACTTTTGCACATGTATTAGTGTGGAAAAAACACTTTTTGCACTTATGGTAATGTTGAAAATCCACTTTTCGCACTTGTGTTAGTGTTGAAAAACCACTTTTCGCACTTGTGTTGGTGCAGGAAACAACTTTTGCACTTGTATTAGAGTGGAAAAACCTCTTTTCGCACTTGTGTTAGTGTTGAAAAACCACTTTTCGCACTTGTGTTAGTGTTGAAAAACCACTTTTTGCACTTGTGTTAGTGTTGAAAAACCACTTTTCGCACTTGTGTTAGTGTTGAAAAACCACTTTTCGCACTTGTGTTGGTGCAGGAAACCACTTTTGCACTTGTATTAGTGTGGAAAAACCACTTTTCGCACTTGTGTTAGTGTTGAAAAACCACTTTTCGCACTTGTATTAGTGTTGAAAAACCACTTTTTGCACTTGTGTTAGTGTTGAAAAACCACTTTCCGCACTTGTGTTAGTGTTGAAAAACCACTTTTCGCACTTGTGTTAGTGTTGAAAAACCACTTTTCGCACTTGTGTTAGTGTTAAAAAACCACTTTTTGCACTTGTGTTGGTGCAGGAAACCACTTTTGCACATGTATTAGTGTGGAAAAACACTTTTTGCACTTGAGATAGTGTTGAAAACCACTTTTCGCACTTGTGTTAGTGTTGAAAAACCACTTTTCGCACTTGTGTTGGTGCAGGAAACCACTTTTGCACTTGTGTTGGTGCAGGAAACAACTTTTGCACTTGTATTAGTGTGGAAAACCACTTTTCGCACTTGTGTTAGTGTTGAAAAAGCACTTTTCGCACTTGTGTTAGTGTTGAAAAACCACTTTTCGCACTTGTGTTGGTGCAGGAAACCACTTTTGCACTTGTATTAGTGTGGAAAAAACACTTTTTGCACTTGTGATAGTGTTGAAAAACCACTTTTCGCACTTGTGTTAGTGTTGAAAATCCACTTTTCGCACTTGTGTTGGTGCAGGAAACCACTTTTGCACTTGGATTAGTGTGGAAAAAACACTTTTCGCATTTGTGTTAGTGTTGAAAAACCACTTTTTGCACTTGTGTTAGTGTTGAAAAACCACTTTTTGCACTTGTGTTAGTGTTGAAAAACCACTTTTCGCACGTATGTTGGTGCAGGAAACCACTTTGCACTGTATTAGTGTGGAAAAAACACTTTTCGCACTTGTGTTAGTGTTGAAAAACCACTTTTCGCACTTGTGTTAGTCTTGAAAAACCACTTTTCGCACTTGTGTTGGTGCAGGAAACCACTTTTGCACTTGTATTAGTGTGGAAAAACCACTTTTCGCACTTGTGTTAGTGTTGAAAAACCACTTTTCGCACTTGTGTTAGTGTTGAAAAACCACTTTTCGCACTTGTGTTGGTGAAGGAAACCACTTTTGCACTTGTATTAGCGTGGAAAAAACACTTTTTGCACTTGTGATAGTGTTGAAAAACCACTTTTCGCACTTGTGTTAGTGTTGAAAAACCACTTTTCGCACTTGTGTTAGTGTTGAAAAACCACTTTTCGCACTTGTGTTAGTGTTGAAAAACCTCTTTTCGCACTTGTGTTAGTGTTGAAAAACCACTTTTCGCACTTGTGTTAGTGTTGAAAAACCACTTTTTGCACTTGTGTTAGTGTTGAAAAACCACTTTTCGCACTTGTGTTAGTGTTGAAAAACCACTTTTCGCACTTGTGTTGGTGCAGGAAACCACTTTTGCACTTGTATTAGTGTGGAAAAACCACTTTTCGCACTTGTGTTAGTGTTGAAAAACCACTTTTCGCACTTGTGTTAGTGTTGAAAAACCACTTTTTGCACTTGTGTTGGTGCAGGAAACCACTTTTGCACTTGTATTAGTGTGGAAAAAACACTTTTCGCACTTGTGTTAGTGTTGAAAAACCACTTTTCGCACTTGTGTTGGTGCAGGAAACCACTTTTGCACTTGTATTAGTGTGGAAAAAACACTTTTTGCACTTGTGATAGTGTTGAAAAACCTCTTTTCGCACTTGTGTTAGTGTTGAAAAACCACTTTTCGCACTTGTGTTAGTGTTGAAAAACCACTTTTCGCACTTGTGTTGGTGCAGGAAACCACTTTTGCACTTGTATTAGTGTGGAAAAACCACTTTTCGCACTTGTGTTAGTGTTGAAAAACCACTTTTCGCACTTGTGTTAGTGTTGAAAAACCACTTTTTGCACTTGTGTTGGTGCAGGAAACCACTTTTGCACTTGTATTAGTGTGGAAAAAACACTTTTCGCACTTGTGTTAGTGTTAAAAAACCACTTTTTGCACTTGTGTTGGTGCAGGAAACCACTTTTGCACTTGTATTAGTGTGGAAAAAACACTTTTTGCACTTGTGATAGTGTTGAAAAACCACTTTTCGCACTTGTGTTAGTGTTGAAAAACCACTTTTCGCACTTGTGTTGGTGCAGGAAACAACTTTTGCATTTGTATTAGTGTGGAAAAACCACTTTTCACACTTGTGTTAGTGTTGAAAAACCACTTTTCGCACTTGTTTTAGTGTTGAAAAACCACTTTTCGTACTTGTGTTGGTGTAGGAAACCACTTTTGCACTTGTATTAGTGTGGAAAAAACACTTTTTGCACTTGTGATAGTGTTGAAAAATCACTTTTCGCACTTGTGTTAGTGTTGAAAAACCACTTTTCGCACTTGTGTTGGTGCAGGAAACCACTTTTGCACTTGTATTAGTGTGGAAAAAACACTTTTTGCACTTGTGTTAGTGTTGAAAAACCACTTTTCGCACTTGTGTTAGTGTTGAAAAACCACTTTTCGCACTTGTGTTAGTGTTAAAAAACCACTTTTTGCACTTGTGTTGGTGCAGGAAACCACTTTTGCACATGTATTAGTGTGGAAAAACACTTTTTGCACTTGAGATAGTGTTGAAAACCACTTTTCGCACTTGTGTTAGTGTTGAAAAACCACTTTTCGCACTTGTGTTGGTGCAGGAAACCACTTTTGCACTTGTGTTGGTGCAGGAAACAACTTTTGCACTTGTATTAGTGTGGAAAACCACTTTTCGCACTTGTGTTAGTGTTGAAAAAGCACTTTTCGCACTTGTGTTAGTGTTGAAAAACCACTTTTCGCACTTGTGTTGGTGCAGGAAACCACTTTTGCACTTGTATTAGTGTGGAAAAAACACTTTTTGCACTTGTGATAGTGTTGAAAAACCACTTTTCGCACTTGTGTTAGTGTTGAAAATCCACTTTTCGCACTTGTGTTGGTGCAGGAAACCACTTTTGCACTTGGATTAGTGTGGAAAAAACACTTTTCGCATTTGTGTTAGTGTTGAAAAACCACTTTTCGCACTTGTGTTAGTGTTGAAAAACCACTTTTCGCAAATGTGTTGGTGCAGGAAACCACTTTTGCATTTGTATTAGTGTGGAAAAAACACTTTTTGCACTTGTGATAGTGTTGAAAAACCACTTTTCGCACTTGTGTTAGTGTTGAAAAACCACTTTTCGCACTTGTGTTAGTGTTGAAAAACCACTTTTCGCACTTGTGTTTGTGTTAAAAAACCACTTTTCGCACTTGTGTTAGTGTTGAAAAACCACTTTTCGCACTTGTGTTGGTGCAGGAAACCACTTTTGCACTTGTATTAGTGTGGAAAAAACACTTTTTGCACTTGTGTTAGTGTTGAAAAACCACTTTTCGCACTTGTGTTAGTGTTGAAAAACCACTTTTCGCACTTGTGTTAGTGTTAAAAAACCACTTTTTGCACTTGTGTTGGTGCAGGAAACCACTTTTGCACATGTATTAGTGTGGAAAAAACACTTTTTGCACTTGTGATAATGTTGAAAATCCACTTTTCGCACTTGTGTTAGTGTTGAAAAACCACTTTTCGCACTTGTGTTGGTGCAGGAAACAACTTTTGCACTTGTATTAGTGTGGAAAAACCACTTTTCGCACTTGTGTTAGTGTTGAAAAACCACTTTTCGCACTTGTGTTAGTGTTGAAAAACCACTTTTCGCACTTGTGTTGGTGCAGGAAACCACTTTTGCACTTGTATTAGTGTGGAAAAAACACTTTTTGCACTTGTGTTAGTGTTGAAAAACGACTTTTCGCACTTGTGTTAGTGTTGAAAAACCACTTTTCGCACTTGTGTTAGTGTTAAAAAACCACTTTTTGCACTTGTGTTGGTGCAGGAAACCACTTTTGCACATGTATTAGTGTGGAAAAAACACTTTTTGCACTTATGGTAATGTTGAAAATCCACTTTTCGCACTTGTGTTAGTGTTGAAAAACCACTTTTCGCACTTGTGTTGGTGCAGGAAACAACTTTTGCACTTGTATTAGTGTGGAAAAACCTCTTTTCGCACTTGTGTTAGTGTTGAAAAACCACTTTTCGCACTTGTGTTAGTGTTGAAAAACCACTTTTTGCACTTGTGTTAGTGTTGAAAAACCACTTTTCGTACTTGTGTTAGTGTTGAAAAACCACTTTTCGCACTTGTGTTGGTGCAGGAAACCACTTTTGCACTTGTATTAGTGTGGAAAAACCACTTTTCGCACTTGTGTTAGTGTTGAAAAACCACTTTTCGCACTTGTGTTAGTGTTAAAAAACCACTTTTTGCACTTGTGTTGGTGCAGGAAACAACTTTTGCACTTGTATTAGTGTGGAAAAACCTCTTTTCGCACTTGTGTTAGTGTTGAAAAACCACTTTTCGCACTTGTGTTAGTGTTGAAAAACCACTTTTTGCACTTGTGTTAGTGTTGAAAAACCACTTTTCGCACTTGTGTTAGTGTTGAAAAACCACTTTTCGCACTTGTGTTGGTGCAGGAAACCACTTTTGCACTTGTATTAGTGTGGAAAAAACACTTTTCGCACTTGTGTTAGTGTTTAAAAACCACTTTTCGCACTTGTGTTAGTGTTGAAAAACCACTTTTCGCACTTGTGTTAGTGTTGAAAAACCACTTTTCGCACTTGTGTTGGTGCAGGAAACCACTTTTGCACTTGTATTAGTGAGGAAAAAACACTTTTTGCACTTGTGATAGTGTTGAAAAACCACTTTTCGCACTTGTGTTAGTGTTGAAAAACCACTTTTCGCACTTGTGTTGGTGCAGGAAACCACTTTTGCACTTGTATTAGTGTGGAAAAAACACTTTTCGCGCTTGTGTTATTGTTGAAAAACCACTTTTCGCACTTGTGTTCGTGTTGAAAAACCACTTTTCGCACTTGTGTTGGTGCAGGAAACCACTTTTGCACTTGTATTAGTGTGGAAAAAACACTTTTTGCACTTGTGATAGTGTTGAAAAACCACTTTTCGCACTTGTGTTAGTGTTGAAAAACCACTTTTCGCACTTGTGTTGGTGCAGGAAACCACTTTTGCACTTGTATTAGTGTGGAAAAAACACTTTTTGCACTTGTGTTAGTGTTGAAAAACGACTTTTCGCACTTGTGTTAGTGTTGAAAAACCACTTTTCGCACTTGTGTTAGTGTTAAAAAACCACTTTTTGCACTTGTGTTGGTGCAGGAAACCACTTTTGCACATGTATTAGTGTGGAAAAAACACTTTTTGCACTTATGGTAATGTTGAAAAACCACTTTTCGCACTTGTGTTAGTGTTGAAAAACCACTTTTCGCACTTGTGTTGGTGCAGGAAACAACTTTTGCACTTGTATTAGTGTGGAAAAACCTCTTTTCGCACTTGTGTTAGTGTTGAAAAACCACTTTTCGCACTTGTGTTAGTGTTGAAAACCACTTTTTGCACTTGTGTTAGTGTTGAAAAACCACTTTTCGCACTTGTGTTAGTGTTGAAAAACCACTTTTCGCACTTGTGTTGGTGCAGGAAACCACTTTTGCACTTGTATTAGTGTGGAAAAACCACTTTTCGCACTTGTGTTAGTGTTGAAAAACCACTTTTCGCACTTGTGTTAGTGTTGAAAAACCACTTTTTGCACTTGTGTTGGTGCAGGAAACCACTTTTGCACTTGTATTAGTGTGGAAAAAACACTTTTCGCACTTGTGTTAGTGTTGAAAAACCACTTTTCGCACTTGTGTTAGTGTTGAAAAACCAATTTTCGCACTTGTGTTGGTGCAGGAAACCACTTTTGCACTTGTATTAGTGTGGAAAAAACACTTTTTGCACTTGTGATAGTGTTGAAAAACCTCTTTTCGCACTTGTGTTAGTGTTGAAAAACCACTTTTCGCACTTGTGTTGGTGCAGGAAACCACTTTTGCACTTGTATTAGTGTGGAAAAACCACTTTTCGCATTTGTGTTAGTGTTGAAAAACCACTTTTCGCACTTGTGTTGGTGCAGGAAACCACTTTTGCACTTGTATTAGTGTGGAAAAACCACTTTTCGCACTTGTGTTAGTGTTGAAAAACCACTTTTCGCACATGTGATAGTGTTGAAAAACCACTTTTCGCACTTGTGTTGGTGCAGGAAACCACTTTTCCACTTGTGTTAGTGTTGAAAAACCACTTTTCGCACTTGTGTTGGTGCAGGAAACCACTTTTGCACTTGTATTAGTGTGGAAAAAACACTTTTTGCACTTGTGTTAGTGTTGAAAAACGACTTTTCGCACTTGTGTTAGTGTTGAAAAACCACTTTTCGCACTTGTGTTAGTGTTAAAAAACCACTTTTTGCACTTGTGTTGGTGCAGGAAACCACTTTTGCACATGTATTAGTGTGGAAAAAACACTTTTTGCACTTATGGTAATGTTGAAAATCCACTTTTCGCACTTGTGTTAGTGTTGAAAAACCACTTTTCGCACTTGTGTTGGTGCAGGAAACAACTTTTGCACTTGTATTAGTGTGGAAAAACCTCTTTTCGCACTTGTGTTAGTGTTGAAAAACCACTTTACGCACTTGTGTTAGTGTTGAAAAACCACTTTTTGCACTTGTGTTAGTGTTGAAAAACCACTTTTCGCACTTGTGTTAGTGTTGAAAAACCACTTTTCGCACTTGTGTTGGTGCAGGAAACCACTTTTGCACTTGTATTAGTGTGGAAAAACCACTTTTCGCACTTGTGTTAGTGTTGAAAAACCACTTTTCGCACTTGTGTTAGTGTTGAAAAACCACTTTTTGCACTTGTGTTGGTGCAGGAAACCACTTTTGCACTTGTATTAGTGTGGAAAAAACACTTTTCGCACTTGTGTTAGTGTTGAAAAACCACTTTTCGCACTTGTTTGGTGCAGGAAACCACTTTTGCACTTGTATTAGTGTGGAAAAAACACTTTTTGCACTTGTGATAGTGTTGAAAAACCTCTTTTCGCACTTGTGTTAGTGTTGAAAAACCACTTTTCGCACTTGTGTTGGTGCAGGAAACCACTTTTGCACTTGTATTAGTGTGGAAATACCACTTTTCGCATTTGTGTTAGTGTTGAAAAACCACTTTTCGCACTTGTGTTGGTGCAGGAAACCACTTTTGCACTTGTGTTGGTGCAGGAAACCACTTTTGCACTTGTATTAGTGTGGAAAAAACACTTTTCGCACTTATGTTAGTGTTGAAAAACCACTTTTCGCACTTGTGTTAGTGTTGAAAAACCACTTTTCGCACTTGTGTTGGTGCAGGAAACCACTTTTGCACTTGTATTAGTGTGGAAAAAACACTTTTTGCACTTGTGATAGTGTTGAAAAACCACTTTTCGCACTTGTGTTAGTGTTGAAAAACCACTTTTTGCACTTGTGTTAGTGTTGAAAAACCACTTTTCGCACTTGTGTTAGTGTTGAAAAATCACTTTTCGCACTTGTGTTAGTGTTGAAAAACCACTTTTCGCACTTGTGTTAGTGTTGAAAAACCACTTTTCGCACTTGTGTTAGTGTTAAAAAACCACTTTTTGCACTTGTGTTGGTGCAGGAAACCACTTTTGCACTTGTATTAGTGTGGAAAAAACACTTTTTGCACTTGTGATAGTGTTGAAAAACCACTTTTCGCACTTGTGTTAGTGTTGAAAAACCACTTTTCGCACATGTGATAGTGTTGAAAAACCACTTTTCGCACTTGTGTTGGTGCAGGAAACCACTTTTGCACTTGTATTAGTGTGGAAAAAACACTTTTCGCACTTGTGTTAGTGTTTAAAAACCACTTTTCGCACTTGTGTTAGTGTTGAAAAACCACTTTTCGCACTTGTGTTAGTGTTAAAAAACCACTTTTTGCACTTGTGTTGGTGCAGGAAACAACTTTTGCACTTGTATTAGTGTGGAAAAACCACTTTTCGCACTTGTGTTAGTGTTGAAAAACCACTTTTCGCACTTGTGTTAGTGTTGAAAAACCACTTTTTGCACTTGTGTTGGTGCAGGAAACCACTTTTGCACTTGTATTAGTGTGGAAAAAACACTTTTTGCACTTGTGATAGTGTTGAAAAACCACTTTTCGCACTTGTGTTAGTGTTGAAAAACCACTTTTCGCACTTGTGTTGGTGCAGGAAACCACTTTTGCACTTGTATTAGTGTGGAAAAAACACTTTTCGCGCTTGTGTTATTGTTGAAAAACCACTTTTCGCACTTGTGTTCGTGTTGAAAAACCACTTTTCGCACTTGTGTTTGTGCAGGAAACCACTTTTGCACTTGTATTAGTGTGGAAAAAACACTTTTTGCACTTGTGATAGTGTTGAAAAACCACTTTTCGCACTTGTGTTAGTGTTGAAAAACCACTTTTCGCACTTGTGTTAGTGTTGAAAAACCACTTTTCGCACTTGTGTTGGTGCAGGAAACCACTTTTGCACTTGTATTAGTGTGGAAAAAACACTTTTTGCACTTGTGTTAGTGTTGAAAAACGACTTTTCGCACATGTGTTAGTGTTGAAAAACCACTTTTCGCACTTGTGTTAGTGTTAAAAAACCACTTTTTGCACTTGTGTTGGTGCAGGAAACCACTTTTGCACATGTATTAGTGTGGAAAAAACACTTTTTGCACTTATGGTAATGTTGAAAAACCACTTTTCGCACTTGTGTTAGTGTTGAAAAACCACTTTTCGCACTTGTGTTGGTGCAGGAAACAACTTTTGCACTTGTATTAGTGTGGAAAAACCTCTTTTCGCACTTGTGTTAGTGTTGAAAAACCACTTTTCGCACTTGTGTTAGTGTTGAAAAACCACTTTTCGCACTTGTGTTGGTGCAGGAAACCACTTTTGCACTTGTATTAGTGTGGAAAAAACACTTTTCGCACTTGTGTTAGTGTTGAAAAACCACTTTTTGCACTTGTGTTAGTGTTGAAAAACCACTTTTTGCACTTGTGTTGGTGCAGGAAACCACTTTTGCACTTGTATTAGTGTGGAAAAAACACTTTTCGCACTTGTGTTAGTGTTGAAAAACCACTTTTCGCACTTGTGTTAGTGTTGAAAAACCAATTTTCGCACTTGTGTTGGTGCAGGAAACCACTTTTGCACTTGTATTAGTGTGGAAAAAACACTTTTTGCACTTGTGATAGTGTTGAAAAACCTCTTTTCGCACTTGTGTTAGTGTTGAAAAACCACTTTTCGCACTTGTGTTGGTGCAGGAAACCACTTTTGCACTTGTATTAGTGTGGAAAAACCACTTTTCGCATTTGTGTTAGTGTTGAAAAACCACTTTTCGCACTTGTGTTGGTGCAGGAAACCACTTTTGCACTTGTATTAGTGTGGAAAAACCACTTTTCGCACTTGTGTTAGTGTTGAAAACCCACTTTTTGCACATGTGATAGTGTTGAAAAACCACTTTTCGCACTTGTGTTGGTGCAGGAAACCACTTTTCCACTTGTATTAGTGTGCAAAAAACACTTTTCGCACTTGTGTTAGTGTTTAAAAACCACTTTTCGCACTTGTGTTAGTGTTGAAAAACCACTTTTCGCACTTGTGTTAGTGTTAAAAAACCACTTTTTGCACTTGTGTTGGTGCAGGAAACCACTTTTGCACTTGTATTAGTGTGGAAAAAACACTTTTTGCACTTGTGATAGTGTTGAAAAACCACTTTTCGCACTTGTGTTAGTGTTGAAAAACCACTTTTCGCACTTGTGTTGGTGCAGGAAACCACTTTTGCACTTGTATTAGTGTGGAAAAAACACTTTTTGCACTTGTGTTAGTGTTGAAAAACCACTTTTCGCACTTGTGTTAGTGTTGAAAAACCACTTTTCGCACTTGTGTTAGTGTTAAAAAAAACCACTTTTTGCACTTGTGTTGGTGCAGGAAACCACTTTTGCACTTGTATTAGTGTGGAAAAAACACTTTTTGCACTTGTGATAGTGTTGAAAAACCACTTTTCGCACTTGTGTTAGTGTTGAAAAACCACTTTTTCGCACTTGTGTTGGTGCAGGAAACCACTTTTGCACTTGTATTAGTGTGAAAAAAACACTTTTTGCACTTGTGATAGTGTTGGAAAACCATTTTTCGCACTTGTGTTAGTGTTGAAAAACCTATTTTCGCACTTGTGTTGGTGCAGGAAACCACTTTTGCACTTGTATTAGTGTGGAAAAAACACTTTTCGCATTTGTGTTTGTGTTGAAAAACCACTTTTCGCACTTGTGTTAGTGTTGAAAAACCACTTTTCGCACTTGTGTTAGTGTTGAAAAACCCACTTTTCGCACTTGTGATAGTGTTGAAAGACCACTTTTCGCACTTGTGTTAGTGTTGAAAAACCACTTTTCGCACATGTGATAGTGTTGAAAAACCACTTTTCGCACTTGTGTTGGTGCAGGAAACCACTTTTGCACTTGTATTAGTGTGGAAAAAACACTTTTCGCACTTGTGTTAGTGTTTAAAAACCACTTTTCGCACTTGTGTTAGTGTTGAAAAACCACTTTTCGCACTTGTGTTAGTGTTAAAAAACCACTTTTTGCACTTGTGTTGGTGCAGGAAACCACTTTTGCACTTGTATTAGTGTGGAAAAAACACTTTTTGCACTTGTGATAGTGTTGAAAAACCACTTTTCGCACTTGTGTTAGTGTTGAAAAACCACTTTTCGCACTTGTGTTGGTGCAGGAAACAACTTTTGCACTTGTATTAGTGTGGAAAAACCACTTTTCGCACTTGTTTTAGTGTTGAAAAACCACTTTTCGCACTTGTGTTAGTGTTGAAAAACCACTTTTCGCACTTGTGTTGGTGCAGGAAACAACTTTTGCCTTGTATTAGTGTGGAAAAAACCACTTTTCGCACTTGTGTTAGTGTTGAAAAACCACTTTTCGCACTTGTGTTAGTGTTGAAAAACCACTTTTCGCACTTGTGTTGGTGCAGGAAACCACTTTTGCACTTGTATTAGTGAGGAAAAAACACTTTTCGCGCTTGTGTTATTGTTGAAAAACCACTTTTCGCACTTGTGTTCGTGTTGAAAAACCACTTTTCGCACTTGTGTTGGTGCAGGAAACCACTTTTGCACTTGTATTAGTGTGGAAAAAACACTTTTTTGCACTTGTGATAGTGTTGAAAAACCACTTTTCGCACTTGTGTTAGTGTTGAAAAACCACTTTTCGCACTTGTGTTAGTGTTGAAAAACCACTTTTCGCACTTGTGTTGGTGCAGGAAACCACTTTTGCACTTGTATTAGTGTGGAAAAAACACTTTTTGCACTTGTGTTAGTGTTGAAAAACCACTTTTCGCACTTGTGTTAGTGTTGAAAAACCACTTTTCGCACTTGTGTTAGTGTTAAAAAACCACTTTTTGCACTTGTGTTGGTGCAGGAAACCACTTTTGCACATGTATTAGTGTGGAAAAAACACTTTTTGCACTTGTGATAATGTTGAAAATCCACTTTTCGCACTTGTGTTAGTGTTGAAAAACCACTTTTCGCACTTGTGTTGGTGCAGGAAACAACTTTTGCACTTGTATTAGTGTGGAAAAACCACTTTTCGCACTTGTGTTAGTGTTGAAAAACCACTTTTCGCACTTGTGTTAGTGTTGAAAAACCACTTTTCGCACTTGTGTTGGTGCAGGAAACCACTTTTGCACTTGTATTAGTGTGGAAAAAACACTTTTTGCACTTGTGTTAGTGTTGAAAAACGACTTTTCGCACTTGTGTTAGTGTTGAAAAACCACTTTTCGCACTTGTGTTAGTGTTAAAAAACCACTTTTTGCACTTGTGTTGGTGCAGGAAACCACTTTTGCACATGTATTAGTGTGGAAAAAACACTTTTTGCACATATGGTAATGTTGAAAATCCACTTTTCGCACTTGTGTTAGTGTTGAAAAACCACTTTTCGCACTTGTGTTGGTGCAGGAAACAACTTTTGCACTTGTATTAGTGTGGAAAAACCTCTTTTCGCACTTGTGTTAGTGTTGAAAAACCACTTTTCGCACTTGTGTTAGTGTTGAAAAACCACTTTTTGCACTTGTGTTAGTGTTGAAAAACCACTTTTCGCACTTGTGTTAGTGTTGAAAAACCACTTTTCGCACTTGTGTTGGTGCAGGAAACCACTTTTGCACTTGTATTAGTGTGGAAAAACCACTTTTCGCACTTGTGTTAGTGTTGAAAAACCACTTTTCGCACTTGTGTTAGTGTTGAAAAACCACTTTTTGCACTTGTGTTGGTGCAGGAAACCACTTTTGCACTTGTATTAGTGTGGAAAAAACACTTTTCGCACTTGTGTTAGTGTTGAAAAACCACTTTTCGCACTTGTGTTGGTGCAGGAAACCACTTTTGCACTTGTATTAGTGTGGAAAAAACACTTTTTGCACTTGTGATAGTGTTGAAAAACCTCTTTTCGCACTTGTGTTAGTGTTGAAAAACCACTTTTCGCACTTGTGTTGGTGCAGGAAACCACTTTTGCACTTGTATTAGTGTGGAAAAACCACTTTTCGCATTTGTGTTAGTGTTGAAAAACCACTTTTCGCACTTGTGTTGGTGCAGGAAACCACTTTTGCACTTGTGTTGGTGCAGGAAACCACTTTTGCACTTGTATTAGTGTGGAAAAAACACTTTTCGCACTTATGTTAGTGTTGAAAAACCACTTTTCGCACTTGTGTTAGTGTTGAAAAACCACTTTTCGCACTTGTGTTGGTGCAGGAAACCACTTTTGCACTTGTATTAGTGTGGAAAAAACACTTTTTGCACTTGTGATAGTGTTGAAAAACCACTTTTCGCACTTGTGTTAGTGTTGAAAAACCACTTTTTGCACTTGTGTTAGTGTTGAAAAACCACTTTTCGCACTTGTGTTAGTGTTGAAAAATCACTTTTCGCACTTGTGTTAGTGTTGAAAAACCACTTTTCGCACTTGTGTTAGTGTTGAAAAACCACTTTTCGCACTTGTGTTAGTGTTAAAAAACCACTTTTTGCACTTGTGTTGGTGCAGGAAACCACTTTTGCACTTGTATTAGTGTGGAAAAAACACTTTTTGCACTTGTGATAGTGTTGAAAAACCACTTTTCGCACTTGTGTTAGTGTTGAAAAACCACTTTTCGCACATGTGATAGTGTTGAAAAACCACTTTTCGCACTTGTGTTGGTGCAGGAAACCACTTTTGCACTTGTATTAGTGTGGAAAAAACACTTTTCGCACTTGTGTTAGTGTTTAAAAACCACTTTTCGCACTTGTGTTAGTGTTGAAAAACCACTTTTCGCACTTGTGTTAGTGTTAAAAAACCACTTTTTGCACTTGTGTTGGTGCAGGAAACCACTTTTGCACTTGTATTAGTGTGGAAAAAACACTTTTTGCACTTGTGATAGTGTTGAAAAACCACTTTTCGCACTTGTGTTAGTGTTGAAAAACCACTTTTCGCACTTGTGTTGGTGCAGGAAACAACTTTTGCACTTGTATTAGTGTGGAAAAACCACTTTTCGCACTTGTGTTAGTGTTGAAAAACCACTTTTCGCACTTGTGTTAGTGTTGAAAAACCACTTTTTGCACTTGTGTTGGTGCAGGAAACCACTTTTGCACTTGTATTAGTGTGGAAAAAACACTTTTTGCACTTGTGATAGTGTTGAAAAACCACTTTTCGCACTTGTGTTAGTGTTGAAAAACCACTTTTCGCACTTGTGTTGGTGCAGGAAACCACTTTTGCACTTGTATTAGTGTGGAAAAAACACTTTTCGCGCTTGTGTTATTGTTGAAAAACCACTTTTCGCACTTGTGTTCGTGTTGAAAAACCACTTTTCGCACTTGTGTTGGTGCAGGAAACCACTTTTGCACTTGTATTAGTGTGGAAAAAACACTTTTTGCACTTGTGATAGTGTTGAAAAACCACTTTTCGCACTTGTGTTAGTGTTGAAAAACCACTTTTCGCACTTGTGTTAGTGTTGAAAAACCACTTTTCGCACTTGTGTTGGTGCAGGAAACCACTTTTGCACTTGTATTAGTGTGGAAAAAACACTTTTTGCACTTGTGTTAGTGTTGAAAAACGACTTTTCGCACTTGTGTTAGTGTTGAAAAACCACTTTTCGCACTTGTGTTAGTGTTTAAAAAACCACTTTTTGCACTTGTGTTGGTGCAGGAAACCACTTTTGCACATGTATTAGTGTGGAAAAAACACTTTTTGCACTTATGGTAATGTTGAAAAACCACTTTTCGCACTTGTGTTAGTGTTGAAAAACCACTTTTCGCACTTGTGTTGGTGCAGGAAACAACTTTTGCACTTGTATTAGTGTGGAAAAACCTCTTTTCGCACTTGTGTTAGTGTTGAAAAACCACCTTTCGCACTTGTGTTAGTGTTGAAAAACCACTTTTTGCACTTGTGTTGGTGAAGGAAACCACTTTTGCACTTGTATTAGCGTGGAAAAAACACTTTTTGCACTTGTGATAGTGTTGAAAAACCACTTTTCGCACTTGTGTTAGTGTTGAAAAACCACTTTTCGCACTTGTGTTGGTGCAGGAAACAACTTTTGCCTTGTATTAGTGTGGAAAAACCACTTTTCGCACTTGTGTTAGTGTTGAAAAACCACTTTTCGCACTTGTGTTAGTGTTGAAAAACCACTTTTCGCACTTGTGTTGGTGCAGGAAACCACTTTTGCACTTGTATTAGTGTGGAAAAAACACTTTTCGCGCTTGTGTTATTGTTGAAAAACCACTTTTCGCACTTGTGTTCGTGTTGAAAAACCACTTTTCGCACTTGTGTTGGTGCAGGAAACCACTTTTGCACTTGTATTAGTGTGGAAAAAACACTTTTTTGCACTTGTGATAGTGTTGAAAAACCACTTTTCGCACTTGTGTTAGTGTTGAAAAACCACTTTTCGCACTTGTGTTAGTGTTGAAAAACCACTTTTCGCACTTGTGTTGGTGCAGGAAACCACTTTTGCACTTGTATTAGTGTGGAAAAAACACTTTTTGCACTTGTGTTAGTGTTGAAAAACCACTTTTCGCACTTGTGTTAGTGTTGAAAAACCACTTTTCGCACTTGTGTTAGTGTTAAAAAACCACTTTTTGCACTTGTGTTGGTGCAGGAAACCACTTTTGCACATGTATTAGTGTGGAAAAAACACTTTTTGCACTTGTGATAATGTTGAAAATCCACTTTTCGCACTTGTGTTAGTGTTGAAAAACCACTTTTCGCACTTGTGTTGGTGCAGGAAACAACTTTTGCACTTGTATTAGTGTGGAAAAACCACTTTTCGCACTTGTGTTAGTGTTGAAAAACCACTTTTCGCACTTGTGTTAGTGTTGAAAAACCACTTTTCGCACTTGTGTTGGTGCAGGAAACCACTTTTGCACTTGTATTAGTGTGGAAAAAACACTTTTTGCACTTGTGTTAGTGTTGAAAAACGACTTTTCGCCCTTGTGTTAGTGTTGAAAAACCACTTTTCGCACTTGTGTTAGTGTTAAAAAACCACTTTTTGCACTTGTGTTGGTGCAGGAAACCACTTTTGCACATGTATTAGTGTGGAAAAAACACTTTTTGCACTTATGGTAATGTTGAAAATCCACTTTTCGCACTTGTGTTAGTGTTGAAAAACCACTTTTCGCACTTGTGTTGGTGCAGGAAACAACTTTTGCACTTGTATTAGTGTGGAAAAACCTCTTTTCGCACTTGTGTTAGTGTTGAAAAACCACTTTTCGCACTTGTGTTAGTGTTGAAAAACCACTTTTTGCACTTGTGTTAGTGTTGAAAAACCACTTTTCGCACTTGTGTTAGTGTTGAAAAACCACTTTTCGCACTTGTGTTGGTGCAGGAAACCACTTTTGCACTTGTATTAGTGTGGAAAAACCACTTTTCGCACTTGTGTTAGTGTTGAAAAACCACTTTTCGCACTTGTGTTAGTGTTGAAAAACCACTTTTTGCACTTGTGTTGGTGCAGGAAACCACTTTTGCACTTGTATTAGTGTGGAAAAAACACTTTTCGCACTTGTGTTAGTGTTGAAAAACCACTTTTCGCACTTGTGTTGGTGCAGGAAACCACTTTTGCACTTGTATTAGTGTGGAAAAAACACTTTTTGCACTTGTGATAGTGTTGAAAAACCTCTTTTCGCACTTGTGTTAGTGTTGAAAAACCACTTTTCGCACTTGTGTTGGTGCAGGAAACCACTTTTGCAATTGTATTAGTGTGGAAAAACCACTTTTCGCATTTGTGTTAGTGTTGAAAAACCACTTTTCGCACTTGTGTTGGTGCAGGAAACCACTTTTGCACTTGTGTTGGTGCAGGAAACCACTTTTGCACTTGTATTAGTGTGGAAAAAACACTTTTCGCACTTATGTTAGTGTTGAAAAACCACTTTTCGCACTTGTGTTAGTGTTGAAAAACCACTTTTCGCACTTGTGTTGGTGCAGGAAACCACTTTTGCACTTGTATTAGTGTGGAAAAAACACTTTTTGCACTTGTGATAGTGTTGAAAAACCACTTTTCGCACTTGTGTTAGTGTTGAAAAACCACTTTTTGCACTTGTGTTAGTGTTGAAAAACCACTTTTCGCACTTGTGTTAGTGTTGAAAAATCACTTTTCGCACTTGTGTTAGTGTTGAAAAACCACTTTTCACACTTGTGATAGTGTTGAAAAACCACTTTTCGCACTTGTGTTAGTGTTGAAAAACCACTTTTCGCACTTGTGTTGGTGCAGGAAACAACTTTTGCACTTGTATTAGTGTGGAAAAACCACTTTTCGCACTTGTGTTAGTGTTGAAAAACCACTTTTCGCACTTGTGTTAGTGTTGAAAAACCACTTTTTGCACTTGTGTTGGTGCAGGAAACCACTTTTGCACTTGTATTAGTGTGGAAAAAACACTTTTTGCACTTGTGATAGTGTTGAAAAACCACTTTTCGCACTTGTGTTAGTGTTGAAAAACCACTTTTCGCACTTGTGTTGGTGCAGGAAACCACTTTTGCACTTGTATTAGTGTGGAAAAAACACTTTTCGCGCTTGTGTTATTGTTGAAAAACCACTTTTCGCACTTGTGTTCGTGTTGAAAAACCACTTTTCGCACTTGTGTTGGTGCAGGAAACCACTTTTGCACTTGTATTAGTGTGGAAAAAACACTTTTTGCACTTGTGATAGTGTTGAAAAACCACTTTTCGCACTTGTGTTAGTGTTGAAAAACCACTTTTCGCACTTGTGTTAGTGTTGAAAAACCACTTTTTGCACTTGTGTTGGTGCAGGAAACCACTTTTGCACTTGTATTAGTGTGGAAAAAACACTTTTTGCACTTGTGTTAGTGTTGAAAAACGACTTTTCGCACTTGTGTTAGTGTTGAAAAACCACTTTTCGCACTTGTGTTAGTGTTTAAAAAACCACTTTTTGCACTTGTGTTGGTGCAGGAAACCACTTTTGCACATGTATTAGTGTGGAAAAAACACTTTTTGCACTTATGGTAATGTTGAAAAACCACTTTTCGCACTTGTGTTAGTGTTGAAAAACCACTTTTCGCACTTGTGTTGGTGCAGGAAACAACTTTTGCACTTGTATTAGTGTGGAAAAACCTCTTTTCGCACTTGTGTTAGTGTTGAAAAACCACCTTTCGCACTTGTGTTAGTGTTGAAAAACCACTTTTTGCACTTGTGTTGGTGAAGGAAACCACTTTTGCACTTGTATTAGCGTGGAAAAAACACTTTTTGCACTTGTGATAGTGTTGAAAAACCACTTTTTGCACTTGTGTTAGTGTTGAAAAACCACTTTTCGCACTTGTGTTGGTGCAGGAAACAACTTTTGCCTTGTATTAGTGTGGAAAAACCACTTTTCGCACTTGTGTTAGTGTTGAAAAACCACTTTTCGCACTTGTGTTAGTGTTGAAAAACCACTTTTCGCACTTGTGTTGGTGCAGGAAACCACTTTTGCACTTGTATTAGTGTGGAAAAAACACTTTTCGCGCTTGTGTTATTGTTGAAAAACCACTTTTCGCACTTGTGTTCGTGTTGAAAAACCACTTTTCGCACTTGTGTTGGTGCAGGAAACCACTTTTGCACTTGTATTAGTGTGGAAAAAACACTTTTTTGCACTTGTGATAGTGTTGAAAAACCACTTTTCGCACTTGTGTTAGTGTTGAAAAACCACTTTTCGCACTTGTGTTAGTGTTGAAAAACCACTTTTCGCACTTGTGTTGGTGCAGGAAACCACTTTTGCACTTGTATTAGTGTGGAAAAAACACTTTTTGCACTTGTGTTAGTGTTGAAAAACCACTTTTCGCACTTGTGTTAGTGTTGAAAAACCACTTTTCGCACTTGTGTTAGTGTTAAAAAACCACTTTTTGCACTTGTGTTGGTGCAGGAAACCACTTTTGCACATGTATTAGTGTGGAAAAAACACTTTTTGCACTTGTGATAATGTTGAAAATCCACTTTTCGCACTTGTGTTAGTGTTGAAAAACCACTTTTCGCACTTGTGTTGGTGCAGGAAACAACTTTTGCACTTGTATTAGTGTGGAAAAACCACTTTTCGCACTTGTGTTAGTGTTGAAAAACCACTTTTCGCACTTGTGTTAGTGTTGAAAAACCACTTTTCGCACTTGTGTTGGTGCAGGAAACCACTTTTGCACTTGTATTAGTGTGGAAAAAACACTTTTTGCACTTGTGTTAGTGTTGAAAAACGACTTTTCGCCCTTGTGTTAGTGTTGAAAAACCACTTTTCGCACTTGTGTTAGTGTTAAAAAACCACTTTTTGCACTTGTGTTGGTGCAGGAAACCACTTTTGCACATGTATTAGTGTGGAAAAAACACTTTTTGCACTTATGGTAATGTTGAAAATCCACTTTTCGCACTTGTGTTAGTGTTGAAAAACCACTTTTCGCACTTGTGTTGGTGCAGGAAACAACTTTTGCACTTGTATTAGTGTGGAAAAACCTCTTTTCGCACTTGTGTTAGTGTTGAAAAACCACTTTTCGCACTTGTGTTAGTGTTGAAAAACCACTTTTTGCACTTGTGTTAGTGTTGAAAAACCACTTTTCGCACTTGTGTTAGTGTTGAAAAACCACTTTTCGCACTTGTGTTGGTGCAGGAAACCACTTTTGCACTTGTATTAGTGTGGAAAAACCACTTTTCGCACTTGTGTTAGTGTTGAAAAACCACTTTTCGCACTTGTGTTAGTGTTGAAAAACCACTTTTTGCACTTGTGTTGGTGCAGGAAACCACTTTTGCACTTGTATTAGTGTGGAAAAAACACTTTTCGCACTTGTGTTAGTGTTGAAAAACCACTTTTCGCACTTGTGTTGGTGCAGGAAACCACTTTTGCACTTGTATTAGTGTGGAAAAAACACTTTTTGCACTTGTGATAGTGTTGAAAAACCTCTTTTCGCACTTGTGTTAGTGTTGAAAAACCACTTTTCGCACTTGTGTTGGTGCAGGAAACCACTTTTGCAATTGTATTAGTGTGGAAAAACCACTTTTCGCATTTGTGTTAGTGTTGAAAAACCACTTTTCGCACTTGTGTTGGTGCAGGAAACCACTTTTGCACTTGTGTTGGTGCAGGAAACCACTTTTGCACTTGTATTAGTGTGGAAAAAACACTTTTCGCACTTATGTTAGTGTTGAAAAACCACTTTTCGCACTTGTGTTAGTGTTGAAAAACCACTTTTCGCACTTGTGTTGGTGCAGGAAACCACTTTTGCACTTGTATTAGTGTGGAAAAAACACTTTTTGCACTTGTGATAGTGTTGAAAAACCACTTTTCGCACTTGTGTTAGTGTTGAAAAACCACTTTTTGCACTTGTGTTAGTGTTGAAAAACCACTTTTCGCACTTGTGTTAGTGTTGAAAAATCACTTTTCGCACTTGTGTTAGTGTTGAAAAACCACTTTTCGCACTTGTGTTAGTGTTGAAAAAACACTTTTCGCACTTGTGTTAGTGTTAAAAAACCACTTTTTGCACTTGTGTTGGTGCAGGAAACCACTTTTGCACTTGTATTAGTGTGGAAAAAACACTTTTTGCACTTGTGATAGTGTTGAAAAACCACTTTTCGCACTTGTGTTAGTGTTGAAAAACCACTTTTCGCACATGTGATAGTGTTGAAAAACCACTTTTCGCACTTGTGTTGGTGCAGGAAACCACTTTTGCACTTGTATTAGTGTGGAAAAAACACTTTTCGCGCTTGTGTTATTGTTGAAAAACCACTTTTCGCACTTGTGTTCGTGTTGAAAAACCACTTTTCGCACTTGTGTTGGTGCAGGAAACCACTTTTGCACTTGTATTAGTGTGGAAAAAACACTTTTTGCACTTGTGATAGTGTTGAAAAACCACTTTTCGCACTTGTGTTAGTGTTGAAAAACCACTTTTCGCACTTGTGTTAGTGTTGAAAAACCACTTTTCGCACTTGTGTTGGTGCAGGAAACCACTTTTGCACTTGTATTAGTGTGGAAAAAACACTTTTTGCACTTGTGTTAGTGTTGAAAAACGACTTTTCGCACTTGTGTTAGTGTTGAAAAACCACTTTTCGCACTTGTGTTAGTGTTTAAAAAACCACTTTTTGCACTTGTGTTGGTGCAGGAAACCACTTTTGCACATGTATTAGTGTGGAAAAAACACTTTTTGCACTTATGGTAATGTTGAAAAACCACTTTTCGCACTTGTGTTAGTGTTGAAAAACCACTTTTCGCACTTGTGTTGGTGCAGGAAACAACTTTTGCACTTGTATTAGTGTGGAAAAACCTCTTTTCGCACTTGTGTTAGTGTTGAAAAACCACCTTTCGCACTTGTGTTAGTGTTGAAAAACCACTTTTTGCACTTGTGTTGGTGAAGGAAACCACTTTTGCACTTGTATTAGCGTGGAAAAAACACTTTTTGCACTTGTGATAGTGTTGAAAAACCACTTTTCGCACTTGTGTTAGTGTTGAAAAACCACTTTTCGCACTTGTGTTGGTGCAGGAAACAACATTTGCCTTGTATTAGTGTGGAAAAACCACTTTTCGCACTTGTGTTAGTGTTGAAAAACCACTTTTCGCACTTGTGTTAGTGTTGAAAAACCACTTTTCGCACTTGTGTTGGTGCAGGAAACCACTTTTGCACTTGTATTAGTGTGGAAAAAACACTTTTCGCGCTTGTGTTATTGTTGAAAAACCACTTTTCGCACTTGTGTTCGTGTTGAAAAACCACTTTTCGCACTTGTGTTGGTGCAGGAAACCACTTTTGCACTTGTATTAGTGTGGAAAAAACACTTTTTTGCACTTGTGATAGTGTTGAAAAACCACTTTTCGCACTTGTGTTAGTGTTGAAAAACCACTTTTCGCACTTGTGTTAGTGTTGAAAAACCACTTTTCGCACTTGTGTTGGTGCAGGAAACCACTTTTGCACTTGTATTAGTGTGGAAAAAACACTTTTTGCACTTGTGTTAGTGTTGAAAAACCACTTTTCGCACTTGTGTTAGTGTTGAAAAACCACTTTTCGCACTTGTGTTAGTGTTAAAAAACCACTTTTTGCACTTGTGTTGGTGCAGGAAACCACTTTTGCACATGTATTAGTGTGGAAAAAACACTTTTTGCACTTGTGATAATGTTGAAAATCCACTTTTCGCACTTGTGTTAGTGTTGAAAAACCACTTTTCGCACTTGTGTTGGTGCAGGAAACAACTTTTGCACTTGTATTAGTGTGGAAAAACCACTTTTCGCACTTGTGTTAGTGTTGAAAAACCACTTTTCGCACTTGTGTTAGTGTTGAAAAACCACTTTTCGCACTTGTGTTGGTGCAGGAAACCACTTTTGCACTTGTATTAGTGTGGAAAAAACACTTTTTGCACTTGTGTTAGTGTTGAAAAACGACTTTTCGCCCTTGTGTTAGTGTTGAAAAACCACTTTTCGCACTTGTGTTAGTGTTAAAAAACCACTTTTTGCACTTGTGTTGGTGCAGGAAACCACTTTTGCACATGTATTAGTGTGGAAAAAACACTTTTTGCACTTATGGTAATGTTGAAAATCCACTTTTCGCACTTGTGTTAGTGTTGAAAAACCACTTTTCGCACTTGTGTTGGTGCAGGAAACAACTTTTGCACTTGTATTAGTGTGGAAAAACCTCTTTTCGCACTTGTGTTAGTGTTGAAAAACCACTTTTCGCACTTGTGTTAGTGTTGAAAAACCACTTTTTGCACTTGTGTTAGTGTTGAAAAACCACTTTTCGCACTTGTGTTAGTGTTGAAAAACCACTTTTCGCACTTGTGTTGGTGCAGGAAACCACTTTTGCACTTGTATTAGTGTGGAAAAACCACTTTTCGCACTTGTGTTAGTGTTGAAAAACCACTTTTCGCACTTGTGTTAGTGTTGAAAAACCACTTTTTGCACTTGTGTTGGTGCAGGAAACCACTTTTGCACTTGTATTAGTGTGGAAAAAACACTTTTCGCACTTGTGTTAGTGTTGAAAAACCACTTTTCGCACTTGTGTTGGTGCAGGAAACCACTTTTGCACTTGTATTAGTGTGGAAAAAACACTTTTTGCACTTGTGATAGTGTTGAAAAACCTCTTTTCGCACTTGTGTTAGTGTTGAAAAACCACTTTTCGCACTTGTGTTGGTGCAGGAAACCACTTTTGCAATTGTATTAGTGTGGAAAAACCACTTTTCGCATTTGTGTTAGTGTTGAAAAACCACTTTTCGCACTTGTGTTGGTGCAGGAAACCACTTTTGCACTTGTGTTGGTGCAGGAAACCACTTTTGCACTTGTATTAGTGTGGAAAAAACACTTTTCGCACTTATGTTAGTGTTGAAAAACCACTTTTCGCACTTGTGTTAGTGTTGAAAAACCACTTTTCGCACTTGTGTTGGTGCAGGAAACCACTTTTGCACTTGTATTAGTGTGGAAAAAACACTTTTTGCACTTGTGATAGTGTTGAAAAACCACTTTTCGCACTTGTGTTAGTGTTGAAAAACCACTTTTTGCACTTGTGTTAGTGTTGAAAAACCACTTTTCGCACTTGTGTTAGTGTTGAAAAATCACTTTTCGCACTTGTGTTAGTGTTGAAAAACCACTTTTCGCACTTGTGATAGTGTTGAAAAACCACTTTTCGCACTTGTGTTAGTGTTGAAAAACCACTTTTCGCACTTGTGTTGGTGCAGGAAACAACTTTTGCACTTGTATTAGTGTGGAAAAACCACTTTTCGCACTTGTGTTAGTGTTGAAAAACCACTTTTCGCACTTGTGTTAGTGTTGAAAAACCACTTTTTGCACTTGTGTTGGTGCAGGAAACCACTTTTGCACTTGTATTAGTGTGGAAAAAACACTTTTTGCACTTGTGATAGTGTTGAAAAACCACTTTTCGCACTTGTGTTAGTGTTGAAAAACCACTTTTCGCACTTGTGTTGGTGCAGGAAACCACTTTTGCACTTGTATTAGTGTGGAAAAAACACTTTTCGCGCTTGTGTTATTGTTGAAAAACCACTTTTCGCACTTGTGTTCGTGTTGAAAAACCACTTTTCGCACTTGTGTTGGTGCAGGAAACCACTTTTGCACTTGTATTAGTGTGGAAAAAACACTTTTTGCACTTGTGATAGTGTTGAAAAACCACTTTTCGCACTTGTGTTAGTGTTGAAAAACCACTTTTCGCACTTGTGTTAGTGTTGAAAAACCACTTTTCGCACTTGTGTTGGTGCAGGAAACCACTTTTGCACTTGTATTAGTGTGGAAAAAACACTTTTTGCACTTGTGTTAGTGTTGAAAAACGACTTTTCGCACTTGTGTTAGTGTTGAAAAACCACTTTTCGCACTTGTGTTAGTGTTTAAAAAACCACTTTTTGCACTTGTGTTGGTGCAGGAAACCACTTTTGCACATGTATTAGTGTGGAAAAAACACTTTTTGCACTTATGGTAATGTTGAAAAACCACTTTTCGCACTTGTGTTAGTGTTGAAAAACCACTTTTCGCACTTGTGTTGGTGCAGGAAACAACTTTTGCACTTGTATTAGTGTGGAAAAACCTCTTTTCGCACTTGTGTTAGTGTTGAAAAACCACCTTTCGCACTTGTGTTAGTGTTGAAAAACCACTTTTTGCACTTGTGTTGGTGAAGGAAACCACTTTTGCACTTGTATTAGCGTGGAAAAAACACTTTTTGCACTTGTGATAGTGTTGAAAAACCACTTCTCGCACTTGTGTTAGTGTTGAAAAACCACTTTTCGCACTTGTGTTGGTGCAGGAAACAACTTTTGCCTTGTATTAGTGTGGAAAAACCACTTTTCGCACTTGTGTTAGTGTTGAAAAACCACTTTTCGCACTTGTGTTAGTGTTGAAAAACCACTTTTCGCACTTGTGTTGGTGCAGGAAACCACTTTTGCACTTGTATTAGTGTGGAAAAAACACTTTTCGCGCTTGTGTTATTGTTGAAAAACCACTTTTCGCACTTGTGTTCGTGTTGAAAAACCACTTTTCGCACTTGTGTTGGTGCAGGAAACCACTTTTGCACTTGTATTAGTGTGGAAAAAACACTTTTTTGCACTTGTGATAGTGTTGAAAAACCACTTTTCGCACTTGTGTTAGTGTTGAAAAACCACTTTTCGCACTTGTGTTAGTGTTGAAAAACCACTTTTCGCACTTGTGTTGGTGCAGGAAACCACTTTTGCACTTGTATTAGTGTGGAAAAAACACTTTTTGCACTTGTGTTAGTGTTGAAAAACCACTTTTCGCACTTGTGTTAGTGTTGAAAAACCACTTTTCGCACTTGTGTTAGTGTTAAAAAACCACTTTTTGCACTTGTGTTGGTGCAGGAAACCACTTTTGCACATGTATTAGTGTGGAAAAAACACTTTTTGCACTTGTGATAATGTTGAAAATCCACTTTTCGCACTTGTGTTAGTGTTGAAAAACCACTTTTCGCACTTGTGTTGGTGCAGGAAACAACTTTTGCACTTGTATTAGTGTGGAAAAACCACTTTTCGCACTTGTGTTAGTGTTGAAAAACCACTTTTCGCACTTGTGTTAGTGTTGAAAAACCACTTTTCGCACTTGTGTTGGTGCAGGAAACCACTTTTGCACTTGTATTAGTGTGGAAAAAACACTTTTTGCACTTGTGTTAGTGTTGAAAAACGACTTTTCGCCCTTGTGTTAGTGTTGAAAAACCACTTTTCGCACTTGTGTTAGTGTTAAAAAACCACTTTTTGCACTTGTGTTGGTGCAGGAAACCACTTTTGCACATGTATTAGTGTGGAAAAAACACTTTTTGCACTTATGGTAATGTTGAAAATCCACTTTTCGCACTTGTGTTAGTGTTGAAAAACCACTTTTCGCACTTGTGTTGGTGCAGGAAACAACTTTTGCACTTGTATTAGTGTGGAAAAACCTCTTTTCGCACTTGTGTTAGTGTTGAAAAACCACTTTTCGCACTTGTGTTAGTGTTGAAAAACCACTTTTTGCACTTGTGTTAGTGTTGAAAAACCACTTTTCGCACTTGTGTTAGTGTTGAAAAACCACTTTTCGCACTTGTGTTGGTGCAGGAAACCACTTTTGCACTTGTATTAGTGTGGAAAAACCACTTTTCGCACTTGTGTTAGTGTTGAAAAACCACTTTTCGCACTTGTGTTAGTGTTGAAAAACCACTTTTTGCACTTGTGTTGGTGCAGGAAACCACTTTTGCACTTGTATTAGTGTGGAAAAAACACTTTTCGCACTTGTGTTAGTGTTGAAAAACCACTTTTCGCACTTGTGTTGGTGCAGGAAACCACTTTTGCACTTGTATTAGTGTGGAAAAAACACTTTTTGCACTTGTGATAGTGTTGAAAAACCTCTTTTCGCACTTGTGTTAGTGTTGAAAAACCACTTTTCGCACTTGTGTTGGTGCAGGAAACCACTTTTGCAATTGTATTAGTGTGGAAAAACCACTTTTCGCATTTGTGTTAGTGTTGAAAAACCACTTTTCGCACTTGTGTTGGTGCAGGAAACCACTTTTGCACTTGTGTTGGTGCAGGAAACCACTTTTGCACTTGTATTAGTGTGGAAAAAACACTTTTCGCACTTATGTTAGTGTTGAAAAACCACTTTTCGCACTTGTGTTAGTGTTGAAAAACCACTTTTCGCACTTGTGTTGGTGCAGGAAACCACATTTGCACTTGTATTAGTGTGGAAAAAACACTTTTTGCACTTGTGATAGTGTTGAAAAACCACTTTTCGCACTTGTGTTAGTGTTGAAAAACCACTTTTTGCACTTGTGTTAGTGTTGAAAAACCACTTTTCGCACTTGTGTTAGTGTTGAAAAATCACTTTTCGCACTTGTGTTAGTGTTGAAAAACCACTTTTCGCACTTGTGTTAGTGTTGAAAAACCACTTTTCGCACTTGTGTTAGTGTTAAAAAACCACTTTTTGCACTTGTGTTGGTGCAGGAAACCACTTTTGCACTTGTATTAGTGTGGAAAAAACACTTTTTGCACTTGTGATAGTGTTGAAAAACCACTTTTCGCACTTGTGTTAGTGTTGAAAAACCACTTTTCGCACATGTGATAGTGTTGAAAAACCACTTTTCGCACTTGTGTTGGTGCAGGAAACCACTTTTGCACTTGTATTAGTGTGGAAAAAACACTTTTCGCACTTGTGTTAGTGTTTAAAAACCACTTTTCGCACTTGTGTTAGTGTTGAAAAACCACTTTTCGCACTTGTGTTAGTGTTAAAAAACCACTTTTTGCACTTGTGTTGGTGCAGGAAACCACTTTTGCACTTGTATTAGTGTGGAAAAAACACTTTTTGCACTTGTGATAGTGTTGAAAAACCACTTTTCGCACTTGTGTTAGTGTTGAAAAACCACTTTTCGCACTTGTGTTGGTGCAGGAAACAACTTTTGCACTTGTATTAGTGTGGAAAAACCACTTTTCGCACTTGTGTTAGTGTTGAAAAACCACTTTTCGCACTTGTGTTAGTGTTGAAAAACCACTTTTTGCACTTGTGTTGGTGCAGGAAACCACTTTTGCACTTGTATTAGTGTGGGAAAAACACTTTTTGCACTTGTGATAGTGTTGAAAAACCACTTTTCGCACTTGTGTTAGTGTTGAAAAACCACTTTTCGCACTTGTGTTGGTGCAGGAAACCACTTTTGCACTTGTATTAGTGTGGAAAAAACACTTTTCGCGCTTGTGTTATTGTTGAAAAACCACTTTTCGCACTTGTGTTCGTGTTGAAAAACCACTTTTCGCACTTGTGTTGGTGCAGGAAACCACTTTTGCACTTGTATTAGTGTGGAAAAAACACTTTTTGCACTTGTGATAGTGTTGAAAAACCACTTTTCGCACTTGTGTTAGTGTTGAAAAACCACTTTTCGCACTTGTGTTAGTGTTGAAAAACCACTTTTCGCACTTGTGTTGGTGCAGGAAACCACTTTTGCACTTGTATTAGTGTGGAAAAAACACTTTTTGCACTTGTGTTAGTGTTGAAAAACGACTTTTCGCACTTGTGTTAGTGTTGAAAAACCACTTTTCGCACTTGTGTTAGTGTTTAAAAAACCACTTTTTGCACTTGTGTTGGTGCAGGAAACCACTTTCGCACATGTATTAGTGTGGAAAAAACACTTTTTGCACTTATGGTAATGTTGAAAAACCACTTTTCGCACTTGTGTTAGTGTTGAAAAACCACTTTTCGCACTTGTGTTGGTGCAGGAAACAACTTTTGCACTTGTATTAGTGTGGAAAAACCTCTTTTCGCACTTGTGTTAGTGTTGAAAAACCACCTTTCGCACTTGTGTTAGTGTTGAAAAACCACTTTTTGCACTTGTGTTAGTGTTGAAAAACCACTTTTCGCACTTGTGTTAGTGTTGAAAAACCACTTTTCGCACTTGTGTTGGTGCAGGAAACCACTTTTGCACTTGTATTAGTGTGGAAAAACCACTTTTCGCACTTGTGTTAGTGTTGAAAAACCACTTTTCGCACTTGTGTTAGTGTTGAAAAACCACTTTTTGCACTTGTGTTGGTGCAGGAAACCACTTTTGCACTTGTATTAGTGTGGAAAAAACACTTTTCGCACTTGTGTTAGTGTTGAAAAACCACTTTTCGCACTTGTGTTAGTGTTGAAAAACCAATTTTCGCACTTGTGTTGGTGCAGGAAACCACTTTTGCACTTGTATTAGTGTGGAAAAAACACTTTTTGCACTTGTGATAGTGTTGAAAAACCTCTTTTCGCACTTGTGTTAGTGTTGAAAAACCACTTTTCGCACTTGTGTTGGTGCAGGAAACCACTTTTGCACTTGTATTAGTGTGGAAAAACCACTTTTCGCATTTGTGTTAGTGTTGAAAAACCACTTTTCGCACTTGTGTTGGTGCAGGAAACCACTTTTGCACTTGTATTAGTGTGGAAAAAACACTTTTCGCTCTTGTGTTAGTGTTGAAAAACCACTTTTCGCACTTGTGTTAGTGTTGAAAAACCACTTTTCGCACTTGTGTTGGTGCAGGAAACCACTTTTGCACTTGTATTAGTGTGGAAAAAACACTTTTTGCACTTGTGATAGTGTTGAAAAACAACTTTTCGCACTTGTGTTAGTGTTGAAAAACCACTTTTCGCACTTGTGTTAGTGTTGAAAAACCACTTTTCGCACTTGTGTTAGTGTTAAAAAAAACACTTTTTGCACTTGTGTTGGTGCAGGAAACCACTTTTGCACTTGTATTAGTGTGGAAAAAACACTTTTTGCACTTGTGATATTGTTGAAAAACCACTTTTCGCACTTGTGTTAGTGTTGAAAAACCACTTTTCGCACTTGTGTTGGTGCAGGAAACAACTTTTGCACTTGTATTAGTGTGGAAAAACCACTTTTCGCACTTGTGTTAGTGTTGAAAAACCACTTTTCGCACTTGTGTTGGTGCAGGAAACAACTTTTGCACTTGTATTAGTGTGGAAAAACCACTTTTCGCACTTGTGTTAGTGTTGAAAAACCACTTTTCGCACTTGTGTTGGTGCAGGAAACCACTTTTGCACTTGTGTTGGTGCAGGAAACCACTTTTGCACTTGTATTAGTGTGGAAAAAACACTTTTCGCACTTGTGTTAGTGTTGAAAAACCACTTTTCGCACTTGTGTTAGTGTTGAAAAACCACTTTTCGCACTTGTGTTGGTGCAGGAAACCACTTTTGCACTTGTATTAGTGTGGAAAAAACACTTTTTGCACTTGTGATAGTGTTGAAAAACCACTTTTCGCACTTGTGTTAGTGTTGAAAAACCACTTTTTGCACTTGTGTTAGTGTTGAAAAACCACTTTTCGCACTTGTGTTAGTGTTGAAAAACCACTTTTCGCACTTGTGTTGGTGCAGGAAACCACTTTGCACTGTATTAGTGTGGAAAAAACACTTTTCGCACTTGTGTTAGTGTTGAAAAACCACTTTTCGCACTTGTGTTAGTCTTGAAAAACCACTTTTCGCACTTGTGTTGGTGCAGGAAACCACTTTTGCACTTGTATTAGTGTGGAAAAACCACTTTTCGCACTTGTGTTAGTGTTGAAAAACCACTTTTCGCACTTGTGTTAGTGTTGAAAAACCACTTTTCGCACTTGTGTTGGTGAAGGAAACCACTTTTGCACTTGTATTAGCGTGGAAAAAACACTTTTTGCACTTGTGATAGTGTTGAAAAACCACTTTTCGCACTTGTGTTAGTGTTGAAAAACCACTTTTCGCACTTGTGTTAGTGTTGAAAAACCACTTTTCGCACTTGTGTTAGTGTTGAAAAACCACTTTTCGCACTTGTGTTGGTGAAGGAAACCACTTTTGCACTTGTATTAGCGTGGAAAAAACACTTTTTGCACTTGTGATAGTGTTGAAAAACCACTTTTCGCACTTGTGTTAGTGTTGAAAAACCACTTTTCGCACTTGTGTTGGTGTAGGAAACCACTTTTGCACTTGTATTAGTGTGGAAAAAACACTTTTCGCGCTTGTGTTCGTGTTGAAAAACCACTTTTCGCACTTGTGTTGGTGCAGGAAACCACTTTTGCACTTGTATTAGTGTGGAAAAAACACTTTTTTGCACTTGTGATAGTGTTGAAAAACCACTTTTTGCACTTGTGTTAGTGTTGAAAAACCACTTTTCGCACTAGTATTGGTGTGGAAAAACAACTTTTCGCACTTGTATTAGTGTGGAAAAACCACTTTTCGCACTTGTATTAGTGTGGAAAAAACACTTTTTGCACTTGTGTTAGTGTTGAAAAACCACTTTTCGCACTTGTGTTAGTGTTGAAAAACCACTTTTCGCACTTGTGTTAGTGTTAAAAAACCACTTTTTGCACTTGTGTTGGTGCAGGAAACCACTTTTGCACATGTATTAGTGTGGAAAAAACACTTTTTGCACTTGTGATAATGTTGAAAATCCACTTTTCGCACTTGTGTTAGTGTTGAAAAACCACTTTTCGCACTTGTGTTGGTGCAGGAAACAACTTTTGCACTTGTATTAATGTGGAAAAACCACTTTTCGCACTTGTGTTAGTGTTGAAAAACCACTTTTCGCACTTGTGTTAGTGTTGAAAAACCACTTTTCGCACTTGTGTTGGTGCAGGAAACCACTTTTGCACTTGTATTAGTGTGGAAAAAACACTTTTTGCACTTGTGTTAGTGTTGAAAAACCACTTTTCGCACTTGTGTTAGTGTTGAAAAACCACTTTTCGCACTTGTGTTAGTGTTAAAAAACCACTTTTCGCACTTGTGTTGGTGCAGGAAACCACTTTTGCACTTGTGTTGGTGCAGGAAACAACTTTTGCACTTGTATTAGTGTGGAAAACCACTTTTCGCACTTGTGTTAGTGTTGAAAAAGCACTTTTCGCACTTGTGTTAGTGTTGAAAAACCACTTTTCGCACTTGTGTTGGTGCAGGAAACCACTTTTGCACTTGTATTAGTGTGGAAAAAACACTTTTTGCACTTGTGATAGTGTTGAAAAACCACTTTTCGCACTTGTGTTAGTGTTGAAAATCCACTTTTCGCACTTGTGTTGGTGCAGGAAACCACTTTTGCACTTGGATTAGTGTGGAAAAAACACTTTTTGCATTTGTGTTAGTGTTGAAAAACCACTTTTCGCACTTGTGTTAGTGTTGAAAAACCACTTTTCGCAAATGTGTTGGTGCAGGAAACCACTTTTGCATTTGCATTAGTGTGGAAAAAACACTTTTTGCACTTGTGATAGTGTTGAAAAACCACTTTTCGCACTTGTGTTAGTGTTGAAAAACCACTTTTCGCACTTGTGTTAGTGTTGAAAAACCACTTTTCGCACTTGTGTTAGTGTTAAAAAACCACTTTTTGCACTTGTGTTGGTGCAGGAACCACTTTTGCACTTGTATTAGTGTGGAAAAAACACTTTTTGCACCTGTGATAGTGTTGAAAAACCACTTTTCGCACTTGTGTTAGTGTTGAAAAACCACTTTTCGCACTTGTGTTGGTGCAGGAAACAACTTTTGCACTTGTATTAGTGTGGAAAAACCACTTTTCGCACTTGTGTTAGTGTTGAAAAACCACTTTTCGCACTTGTGTTGGTGCAGGAAACAACTTTTGCCTTTGTATTAGTGTGGAAAAACCACTTTTCGCACTTGTGTTAGTGTTGAAAAACCACTTTTCGCACTTGTGTTTGTGTTGAAAAACCACTTTTCGCACTTGTGTTGGTGCAGGAAACCACTTTTGCACTTGTATTAGTGTGGAAAAACCACTTTTCGCACTTGTGTTAGTGTTGAAAAACCACTTTTCGCACTTGTGTTAGTGTTGAAAAACCACTTTTTGCACTTGTGTTAGTGTTGAAAAACCACTTTTCGCACTTGTGTTAGTGTTGAAAAACCACTTTTCGCACTTGTGTTGGTGCAGGAAACCACTTTTGCACTTGTATTAGTGTGGAAAAACCACTTTTCGCACTTGTGTTAGTGTTGAAAAACCACTTTTCGCACTTGTGTTAGTGTTGAAAAACCACTTTTCGCACTTGTGTTGGTGCAGGAAACCACTTTTGCACTTGTATTAGTGTGGAAAAAACACTTTTTGCACTTGTGATAGTGTTGAAAAACCACTTTTCGCACTTGTGTTAGTGTTGAAAAACCACTTTTTCGCACTTGTGTTGGTGCAGGAAACCACTTTTGCACTTGTATTAGTGTGGAAAAAACACTTTTTGCACTTGTGATAGTGTTGAAAAACCACTTTTCGCACTTGTGTTAGTGTTGAAAAACCACTTTTCGCACTTGTGTTGGTGTTGACAAACCTATTTTCGCACTTGTGTTGGTGCAGGAAACCACTTTTGCACTTGTATTAGTGTGGAAAAAACACTTTTCGCATTTGTGTTTGTGTTGAAAAACCACTTTTCGCACTTGTGTTAGTGTTGAAAAACCACTTTTCGCACTTGTGTTAGTGTTGAAAAACCCACTTTTCGCACTTGTGATAGTGTTGAAAGACCACTTTTCGCACTTGTGTTAGTGTTGAAAAACCACTTTTCGCACATGTGATAGTGTTGAAAAACCACTTTTCGCACTTGTGTTGGTGCAGGAAACCACTTTTGCACTTGTATTAGTGTGGAAAAAACACTTTTCGCACTTGTGTTAGTGTTTAAAAACCACTTTTCGCACTTGTGTTAGTGTTGAAAAACCACTTTTCGCACTTGTGTTAGTGTTAAAAAACCACTTTTTGCACTTGTGTTGGTGCAGGAAACCACTTTTGCACTTGTATTAGTGTGGAAAAAACACTTTTTGCACTTGTGATAGTGTTGAAAAACCACTTTTCGCACTTGTGTTAGTGTTGAAAAACCACTTTTCGCACTTGTGTTGGTGCAGGAAACAACTTTTGCACTTGTATTAGTGTGTAAAAACCACTTTTCGCACTTGTGTTAGTGTTGAAAAACCACTTTTCGCACTTGTGTTAGTGTTGAAAAACCACTTTTCGCACTTGTGTTGGTGCAGGAAACCACTTTTGCACTTGTATTAGTGTGGAAAAAACACTTTTTGCACTTGTGATAGTGTTGAAAAACCACTTTTCGCACTTGTGTTAGTGTTGAAAAACCACTTTTCGCACTTGTGTTGGTGCAGGAAACCACTTTTGCACTTGTATTAGTGTGGAAAAAACACTTTTTGCACTTGTGATAGTGTTGAAAAACCTCTTTTCGCACTTGTGTTAGTGTTGAAAAACCACTTTTCGCACTTGTGTTGGTGCAGGAAACCACTTTTGCACTTGTATTAGTGTGGAAAAAACACTTTTCGCATTTGTGTTTGTGTTGAAAAACCACTTTTCGCACTTGTGTTAGTGTTGAAAAACCACTTTTCGCACTTGTGTTAGTGTTGAAAAACCCACTTTTCGCACTTGTGATAGTGTTGAAAGACCACTTTTCGCACTTGTGTTAGTGTTGAAAAACCACTTTTCGCACATGTGATAGTGTTGAAAAACCACTTTTCGCACTTGTGTTGGTGCAGGAAACCACTTTTGCACTTGTATTAGTGTGGAAAAAACACTTTTCGCACTTGTGTTAGTGTTTAAAAACCACTTTTCGCACTTGTGTTAGTGTTGAAAAACCACTTTTCGCACTTGTGTTAGTGTTAAAAAACCACTTTTTGCACTTGTGTTGGTGCAGGAAACCACTTTTGCACTTGTATTAGTGTGGAAAAAACACTTTTTGCACTTGTGATAGTGTTGAAAAACCACTTTTCGCACTTGTGTTAGTGTTGAAAAACCACTTTTCGCACTTGTGTTGGTGCAGGAAACAACTTTTGCACTTGTATTAGTGTGTAAAAACCACTTTTCGCACTTGTGTTAGTGTTGAAAAACCACTTTTCGCACTTGTGTTAGTGTTGAAAAACCACTTTTCGCACTTGTGTTGGTGCAGGAAACCACTTTTGCACTTGTATTAGTGTGGAAAAAACACTTTTTGCACTTGTGATAGTGTTGAAAAACCACTTTTCGCACTTGTGTTAGTGTTGAAAAACCACTTTTCGCACTTGTGTTGGTGCAGGAAACCACTTTTGCACTTGTATTAGTGTGGAAAAAACACTTTTCGCGCTTGTGTTCGTGTTGAAAAACCACTTTTCGCACTTGTGTTGGTGCAGGAAACCACTTTTGCACTTGTATTAGTGTGGAAAAAACACTTTTTTGCACTTGTGATAGTGTTGAAAAACCACTTTTTGCACTTGTGTTAGTGTTGAAAAACCACTTTTCGCACCAGTATTGGTGTTGAAAAACAACTTTTCGCACTTGTATTAGTGTGGAAAAACCACTTTTCGCACTTGTATTAGTGTGGAAAAAACACTTTTTGCACTTGTGTTAGTGTTGAAAAACCACTTTTCGCACTTGTGTTAGTGTTGAAAAACCACTTTTCGCACTTGTGTTAGTGTTAAAAAACCACTTTTTGCACTTGTGTTGGTGCAGGAAACCACTTTTGCACATGTATTAGTGTGGAAAAAACACTTTTTGCACTTGTGATAATGTTGAAAATCCACTTTTCGCACTTGTGTTAGTGTTGAAAAACCACTTTTCGCACTTGTGTTGGTGCAGGAAACAACTTTTGCACTTGTATTAGTGTGGAAAAACCACTTTTCGCACTTGTGTTAGTGTTGAAAAACCACTTTTCGCACTTGTGTTAGCGTTGAAAAACCACTTTTCGCACTTGTGTTGGTGCAGGAAACCACTTTTGCACTTGTATTAGTGTGGAAAAAACACTTTTTGCACTTGTGATAGTGTTGAAAAACCACTTTTCGCACTTGTGTTAGTGTTGAAAAACACTTTTCGCACTTGTGTTGGTGCAGGAAACCACTTTTGCACTTGTATTAGTGTGGAAAAAACACTTTTCGCACTTGTGTTAGTGTTGAAAAACCACTTTTCGCACTTGTGTTAGTGTTGAAAAACCACTTTTCGCACTTGTGTTGGTGCAGGAAACCACTTTTGCACTTGTATTAGTGTGGAAAAAACACTTTTTGCACTTGTGATAGTGTTGAAAAACCACTTTTCGCACTTGTGTTAGTGTTGAAAAACCACTTTTCGCACTTGTGTTAGTGTTAAAAAAACACTTTTTGCACTTGTGTTGGTGCAGGAAACCACTTTTGCACTTGTATTAGTGTGGAAAAAACACTTTTTGCACTTGTGATATTGTTGAAAAACCACTTTTCGCACTTGTGTTAGTGTTGAAAAACCACTTTTCGCACTTGTGTTGGTGCAGGAAACAACTTTTGCACTTGTATTAGTGTGGAAAAACCACTTTTCGCACTTGTGTTAGTGTTGAAAAACCACTTTTCGCACTTGTGTTGGTGCAGGAAACAACTTTTGCACTTGTATTAGTGTGGAAAAACCACTTTTCGCACTTGTGTTAGTGTTGAAAAACCACTTTTCGCACTTGTGTTGGTGCAGGAAACCACTTTTGCACTTGTGTTGGTGCAGGAAACCACTTTTGCACTTGTATTAGTGTGGAAAAAACACTTTTCGCACTTGTGTTAGTGTTGAAAAACCACTTTTCGCACTTGTGTTAGTGTTGAAAAACCACTTTTCGCACTTGTGTTGGTGCAGGAAACCACTTTTGCACTTGTATTAGTGTGGAAAAAACACTTTTTGCACTTGTGATAGTGTTGAAAAACCACTTTTCGCACTTGTGTTAGTGTTGAAAAACCACTTTTTGCACTTGTGTTAGTGTTGAAAAACCACTTTTCGCACTTGTGTTAGTGTTGAAAAACCACTTTTCGCACTTGTGTTGGTGCAGGAAACCACTTTGCACTGTATTAGTGTGGAAAAAACACTTTTCGCACTTGTGTTAGTGTTGAAAAACCACTTTTCGCACTTGTTTTAGTCTTGAAAAACCACTTTTCGCACTTGTGTTGGTGCAGGAAACCACTTTTGCACTTGTATTAGTGTGGAAAAACCACTTTTCGCACTTGTGTTAGTGTTGAAAAACCACTTTTCGCACTTGTGTTAGTGTTAAATAACCACTTTTTGCACTTGTGTTGGTGCAGGAAACCACTTTTGCACATGTATTAGTGTGGAAAAAACACTTTTTGCACTTGTGATAATGTTGAAAATCCACTTTTCGCACTTGTGTTAGTGTTGAAAAACCACTTTTCGCACTTGTGTTGGTGCAGGAAACAACTTTTGCACTTGTATTAGTGTGGAAAAACCACTTTTCGCACTTGTGTTAGTGTTGAAAAACCACTTTTCGCACTTGTGTTAGTGTTGAAAAACCACTTTTCGCACTTGTGTTGGTGCAGGAAACCACTTTTGCACTTGTATTAGTGTGGAAAAAACACTTTTTGCACTTGTGATAGTGTTGAAAAACCACTTTTCGCACTTGTGTTAGTGTTGAAAAACCACTTTTCGCACTTGTGTTGGTGCAGGAAACCACTTTTGCACTTGTATTAGTGTGGAAAAATCACTTTTCGCACTTGTGTTAGTGTTGAAAAACCACTTTTCGCACTTGTGTTAGTGTTGAAAAACCACTTTTCGCACTTGTGTTGGTGCAGGAAACCACTTTTGCACTTGTATTAGTGTGGAAAAAACACTTTTTGCACTTGTGATAGTGTTGAAAAACAACTTTTCGCACTTGTGTTAGTGTTGAAAAACCACTTTTCGCACTTGTGTTAGTGTTGAAAAACCACTTTTCGCACTTGTGTTAGTGTTAAAAAAACACTTTTTGCACTTGTGTTGGTGCAGGAAACCACTTTTGCACTTGTATTAGTGTGGAAAAACACTTTTTGCACTTGTGATATTGTTGAAAAACCACTTTTCGCACTTGTGTTAGTGTTGAAAAACCACTTTTCGCACTTGTGTTGGTGCAGGAAACAACTTTTGCACTTGTATTAGTGTGGAAAAACCACTTTTCGCACTTGTGTTAGTGTTGAAAAACCACTTTTCGCACTTGTGTTGGTGCAGGAAACAACTTTTGCACTTGTATTAGTGTGGAAAAACCACTTTTCGCACTTGTGTTAGTGTTGAAAAACCACTTTTCGCACTTGTGTTAGTGTTGAAAAACCACTTTTCGCACTTGTGTTGGTGCAGGAAACCACTTTTGCACTTGTATTAGTGTGGAAAAAACACTTTTTGCACTTGTGATAGTGTTGAAAAACCACTTTTCGCACTTGTGTTAGTGTTGAAAAACCACTTTTTGCACTTGTGTTAGTGTTGAAAAACCACTTTTCGCACTTGTGTTAGTGTTGAAAAACCACTTTTCGCACTTGTGTTGGTGCAGGAAACCACTTTGCACTGTATTAGTGTGGAAAAAACACTTTTCGCACTTGTGTTAGTGTTGAAAAACCACTTTTCGCACTTGTGTTAGTCTTGAAAAACCACTTTTCGCACTTGTGTTGGTGCAGGAAACCACTTTTGCACTTGTATTAGTGTGGAAAAACCACTTTTTGCACTTGTGTTAGTGTTGAAAAACCACTTTTCGCACTTGTGTTAGTGTTAAAAAACCACTTTTTGCACTTGTGTTGGTGCAGGAAACCACTATTGCACATGTATTAGTGTGGAAAAAACACTTTTTGCACTTGTGATAATGTTGAAAATCCACTTTTCGCACTTGTGTTAGTGTTGAAAAACCACTTTTCGCACTTGTGTTGGTGCAGGAAAAAACTTTTGCACTTGTATTAGTGTGGAAAAACCACTTTTCGCACTTGTGTTAGTGTTGAAAAACCACTTTTCGCACTTGTGTTAGTGTTGAAAAACCACTTTTCGCACTTGTGTTGGTGCAGGAAACCACTTTTGCACTTGTATTAGTGTGGAAAAAACACTTTTTGCACTTGTGATAGTGTTGAAAAACCACTTTTCGCACTTGTGTTAGTGTTGAAAAACCACTTTTCGCACTTGTGTTGGTGCAGGAAACCACTTTTGCACTTGTATTAGTGTGGAAAAAACACTTTTCGCTCTTGTGTTAGTGTTGAAAAACCACTTTTCGCACTTGTGTTAGTGTTGAAAAACCACTTTTCGCACTTGTGTTGGTGCAGGAAACCACTTTTGCACTTGTATTAGTGTGGAAAAAACACTTTTTGCACTTGTGATAGTGTTGAAAAACAACTTTTCGCACTTGTGTTAGTGTTGAAAAACCACTTTTCGCACTTGTGTTAGTGTTGAAAAACCACTTTTCGCACTTGTGTTAGTGTTAAAAAAAACACTTTTTGCACTTGTGTTGGTGCAGGAAACCACTTTTGCACTTGTATTAGTGTGGAAAAAACACTTTTTGCACTTGTGATATTGTTGAAAAACCACTTTTCGCACTTGTGTTAGTGTTGAAAAACCACTTTTCGCACTTGTGTTGGTGCAGGAAACAACTTTTGCACTTGTATTAGTGTGGAAAAACCACTTTTCGCACTTGTGTTAGTGTTGAAAAACCACTTTTCGCACTTGTGTTGGTGCAGGAAACAACTTTTGCACTTGTATTAGTGTGGAAAAACCACTTTTCGCACTTGTGTTAGTGTTGAAAAACCACTTTTCGCACTTGTGTTGGTGCAGGAAACCACTTTTGCACTTGTGTTGGTGCAGGAAACCACTTTTGCACTTGTATTAGTGTGGAAAAAACACTTTTCGCACTTGTGTTAGTGTTGAAAAACCACTTTTCGCACTTGTGTTAGTGTTGAAAAACCACTTTTCGCACTTGTGTTGGTGCAGGAAACCACTTTTGCACTTGTATTAGTGTGGAAAAAACACTTTTTGCACTTGTGATAGTGTTGAAAAACCACTTTTCGCACTTGTGTTAGTGTTGAAAAACCACTTTTTGCACTTGTGTTAGTGTTGAAAAACCACTTTTCGCACTTGTGTTAGTGTTGAAAAACCACTTTTCGCACTTGTGTTGGTGCAGGAAACCACTTTGCACTGTATTAGTGTGGAAAAAACACTTTTCGCACTTGTGTTAGTGTTGAAAAACCACTTTTCGCACTTGTGTTAGTCTTGAAAAACCACTTTTCGCACTTGTGTTGGTGCAGGAAACCACTTTTGCACTTGTATTAGTGTGGAAAAACCACTTTTCGCACTTGTGTTAGTGTTGAAAAACCACTTTTCGCACTTGTGTTAGTGTTGAAAAACCACTTTTCGCACTTGTGTTGGTGAAGGAAACCACTTTTGCACTTGTATTAGCGTGGAAAAAACACTTTTTGCACTTGTGATAGTGTTGAAAAACCACTTTTCGCACTTGTGTTAGTGTTGAAAAACCACTTTTCGCACTTGTGTTAGTGTTGAAAAACCACTTTTCGCACTTGTGTTAGTGTTGAAAAACCACTTTTCGCACTTGTGTTGGTGAAGGAAACCACTTTTGCACTTGTATTAGCGTGGAAAAAACACTTTTTGCACTTGTGATAGTGTTGAAAAACCACTTTTCGCACTTGTGTTAGTGTTGAAAAACCACTTTTCGCACTTGTGTTGGTGTAGGAAACCACTTTTGCACTTGTATTAGTGTGGAAAAAACACTTTTCGCGCTTGTGTTCGTGTTGAAAAACCACTTTTCGCACTTGTGTTGGTGCAGGAAACCACTTTTGCACTTGTATTAGTGTGGAAAAAACACTTTTTTGCACTTGTGATAGTGTTGAAAAACCACTTTTTGCACTTGTGTTAGTGTTGAAAAACCACTTTTCGCACTAGTATTGGTGTGGAAAAACAACTTTTCGCACTTGTATTAGTGTGGAAAAACCACTTTTCGCACTTGTATTAGTGTGGAAAAAACACTTTTTGCACTTGTGTTAGTGTTGAAAAACCACTTTTCGCACTTGTGTTAGTGTTGAAAAACCACTTTTCGCACTTGTGTTAGTGTTAAAAAACCACTTTTTGCACTTGTGTTGGTGCAGGAAACCACTTTTGCACATGTATTAGTGTGGAAAAAACACTTTTTGCACTTGTGATAATGTTGAAAATCCACTTTTCGCACTTGTGTTAGTGTTGAAAAACCACTTTTCGCACTTGTGTTGGTGCAGGAAACAACTTTTGCACTTGTATTAATGTGGAAAAACCACTTTTCGCACTTGTGTTAGTGTTGAAAAACCACTTTTCGCACTTGTGTTAGTGTTGAAAAACCACTTTTCGCACTTGTGTTGGTGCAGGAAACCACTTTTGCACTTGTATTAGTGTGGAAAAACCACTTTTCGCACTTGTGTTAGTGTTGAAAAACCACTTTTCGCACTTGTGTTAGTGTTGAAAAACCACTTTTCGCACTTGTGTTGGTGCAGGAAACCACTTTTGCACTTGTATTAGTGTGGAAAAAACACTTTTTGCACTTGTGATAGTGTTGAAAAACCACTTTTCGCACTTGTGTTAGTGTTGAAAAACCACTTTTTCGCACTTGTGTTGGTGCAGGAAACCACTTTTGCACTTGTATTAGTGTGGAAAAAACACTTTTTGCACTTGTGATAGTGTTGAAAAACCACTTTTCGCACTTGTGTTAGTGTTGAAAAACCACTTTTCGCACTTGTGTTGGTGTTGAAAAACCTATTTTCGCACTTGTGTTGGTGCAGGAAACCACTTTTGCACTTGTATTAGTGTGGAAAAAACACTTTTCGCATTTGTATTTGTGTTGAAAAACCACTTTTCGCACTTGTGTTAGTGTTGAAAAACCACTTTTCGCACTTGTGTTAGTGTTGAAAAACCCACTTTTCGCACTTGTGATAGTGTTGAAAGACCACTTTTCGCACTTGTGTTAGTGTTGAAAAACCACTTTTCGCACATGTGATAGTGTTGAAAAACCACTTTTCGCACTTGTGTTGGTGCAGGAAACCACTTTTGCACTTGTATTAGTGTGGAAAAAACACTTTTCGCACTTGTGTTAGTGTTTAAAAACCACTTTTCGCACTTGTGTTAGTGTTGAAAAACCACTTTTCGCACTTGTGTTAGTGTTAAAAAACCACTTTTTGCACTTGTGTTGGTGCAGGAAACCACTTTTGCACTTGTATTAGTGTGGAAAAAACACTTTTTGCACTTGTGATAGTGTTGAAAAACCACTTTTCGCACTTGTGTTAGTGTTGAAAAACCACTTTTCACACTTGTGTTGGTGCAGGAAACAACTTTTGCACTTGTATTAGTGTGGAAAAACCACTTTTCGCACTTGTGTTAGTGTTGAAAAACCACTTTTCGCACTTGTGTTAGTGTTGAAAAACCACTTTTTCGCACTTGTGTTGGTGCAGGAAACCACTTTTGCACTTGTATTAGTGTGGAAAAAACACTTTTTGCACTTGTGATAGTGTTGAAAAACCACTTTTCGCACTTGTGTTAGTGTTGAAAAACCACTTTTCGCACTTGTGTTGGTGTTGAAAAACCTATTTTCGCACTTGTGTTGGTGCAGGAAACCACTTTTGCACTTGTATTAGTGTGGAAAAAACACTTTTCGCATTTGTATTTGTGTTGAAAAACCACTTTTCGCACTTGTGTTAGTGTTGAAAAACCACTTTTCGCACTTGTGTTAGTGTTGAAAAACCCACTTTTCGCACTTGTGATAGTGTTGAAAGACCACTTTTCGCACTTGTGTTAGTGTTGAAAAACCACTTTTCGCACATGTGATAGTGTTGAAAAACCACTTTTCGCACTTGTGTTGGTGCAGGAAACCACTTTTGCACTTGTATTAGTGTGGAAAAAACACTTTTCGCACTTGTGTTAGTGTTTAAAAACCACTTTTCGCACTTGTGTTAGTGTTGAAAAACCACTTTTCGCACTTGTGTTAGTGTTAAAAAACCACTTTTTGCACTTGTGTTGGTGCAGGAAACCACTTTTGCACTTGTATTAGTGTGGAAAAAACACTTTTTGCACTTGTGATAGTGTTGAAAAACCACTTTTCGCACTTGTGTTAGTGTTGAAAAACCACTTTTCACACTTGTGTTGGTGCAGGAAACAACTTTTGCACTTGTATTAGTGTGGAAAAACCACTTTTCGCACTTGTGTTAGTGTTGAAAAACCACTTTTCGCACTTGTGTTAGTGTTGAAAAACCACTTTTTCGCACTTGTGTTGGTGCAGGAAACCACTTTTGCACTTGTATTAGTGTGGAAAAAACACTTTTTGCACTTGTGATAGTGTTGAAAAACCACTTTTTGCACTTGTGTTAGTGTTGAAAAACCACTTTTCGCACTTGTGTTGGTGTTGAAAAACCTATTTTCGCACTTGTGTTGGTGCAGGAAACCACTTTTGCACTTGTATTAGTGTGGAAAAAACACTTTTCGCATTTGTATTTGTGTTGAAAAACCACTTTTCGCACTTGTGTTAGTGTTGAAAAACCACTTTTCGCACTTGTGTTAGTGTTGAAAAACCCACTTTTCGCACTTGTGATAGTGTTGAAAGACCACTTTTCGCACTTGTGTTAGTGTTGAAAAACCACTTTTCGCACATGTGATAGTGTTGAAAAACCACTTTTCGCACTTGTGTTGGTGCAGGAAACCACTTTTGCACTTGTATTAGTGTGGAAAAAACACTTTTCGCACTTGTGTTAGTGTTTAAAAACCACTTTTCGCACTTGTGTTAGTGTTGAAAAACCACTTTTCGCACTTGTGTTAGTGTTAAAAAACCACTTTTTGCACTTGTGTTGGTGCAGGAAACCACTTTTGCACTTGTATTAGTGTGGAAAAAACACTTTTTGCACTTGTGATAGTGTTGAAAAACCACTTTTCGCACTTGTGTTAGTGTTGAAAAACCACTTTTCGCACTTGTGTTGGTGCAGGAAACAACTTTTGCACTTGTATTAGTGTGGAAAAACCACTTTTCGCACTTGTGTTAGTGTTGAAAAACCACTTTTCGCACTTGTGTTAGTGTTGAAAAACCACTTTTCGCACTTGTGTTGGTGCAGGAAACCACTTTTGCACTTGTATTAGTGTGGAAAAAACACTTTTTGCACTTGTGATAGTGTTGAAAAACCACTTTTCGCACTTGTGTTAGTGTTGAAAAACCACTTTTCGCACTTGTGTTGGTGCAGGAAACCACTTTTGCACTTGTATTAGTGTGGAAAAAACACTTTTCGCGCTTGTGTTCGTGTTGAAAAACCACTTTTCGCACTTGTGTTGGTGCAGGAAACCACTTTTGCACTTGTATTAGTGTGGAAAAAACACTTTTTTGCACTTGTGATAGTGTTGAAAAACCACTTTTTGCACTTGTGTTAGTGTTGAAAAACCACTTTTCGCACTAGTATTGGTGTGGAAAAACAACTTTTCGCACTTGTATTAGTGTGGAAAAACCACTTTTCGCACTTGTATTAGTGTGGAAAAAACACTTTTTGCACTTGTATTAGTGTTGAAAAACCACTTTTCGCACTTGTGTTAGTGTTGAAAAACCACTTTTCGCACTTGTGTTAGTGTTAAAAAACCACTTTTTGCACTTGTGTTGGTGCAGGAAACCACTTTTGCACATGTATTAGTGTGGAAAAAACACTTTTTGCACTTGTGATAATGTTGAAAATCCACTTTTCGCACTTGTGTTAGTGTTGAAAAACCACTTTTCGCACTTGTGTTGGTGCAGGAAACAACTTTTGCACTTGTATTAGTGTGGAAAAACCACTTTTCGCACTTGTGTTAGTGTTGAAAAACCACTTTTCGCACTTGTGTTAGTGTTGAAAAACCACTTTTCGCACTTGTGTTGGTGCAGGAAACCACTTTTGCACTTGTATTAGTGTGGAAAAAACACTTTTTGCACTTGTGATAGTGTTGAAAAACCACTTTTCGCACTTGTGTTAGTGTTGAAAAACCACTTTTCGCACTTGTGTTGGTGCAGGAAACCACTTTTGCACTTGTATTAGTGTGGAAAAAACACTTTTCGCACTTGTGTTAGTGTTGAAAAACCACTTTTCGCACTTGTGTTAGTGTTGAAAAACCACTTTTCGCACTTGTGTTGGTGCAGGAAACCACTTTTGCACTTGTATTAGTGTGGAAAAAACACTTTTTGCACTTGTGATAGTGTTGAAAAACTACTTTTCGCACTTGTGTTAGTGTTGAAAAACCACTTTTCGCACTTGTGTTAGTGTTAAAAAAACACTTTTTGCACTTGTGTTGGTGCAGGAAACCACTTTTGCACTTGTATTAGTGTGGAAAAAACACTTTTTGCACTTGTGATATTGTTGAAAAACCACTTTTCGCACTTGTGTTAGTGTTGAAAAACCACTTTTCGCACTTGTGTTGGTGCAGGAAACAACTTTTGCACTTGTATTAGTGTGGAAAAACCACTTTTCGCACTTGTGTTAGTGTTGAAAAACCACTTTTCGCACTTGTGTTGGTGCAGGAAACAACTTTTGCACTTGTATTAGTGTGGAAAAACCACTTTTCGCACTTGTGTTAGTGTTGAAAAACCACTTTTCGCACTTGTGTTGGTGCAGGAAACCACTTTTGCACTTGTGTTGGTGCAGGAAACCACTTTTGCACTTGTATTAGTGTGGAAAAAACACTTTTCGCACTTGTGTTAGTGTTGAAAAACCACTTTTCGCACTTGTGTTAGTGTTGAAAAACCACTTTTCGCACTTGTGTTGGTGCAGGAAACCACTTTTGCACTTGTATTAGTGTGGAAAAAACACTTTTTGCACTTGTGATAGTGTTGAAAAACCACTTTTCGCACTTGTGTTAGTGTTGAAAAACCACTTTTTGCACTTGTGTTAGTGTTGAAAAACCACTTTCGCACTTGTGTTAGTGTTGAAAAACCACTTTTCGCACTTGTGTTGGTGCAGGAAACCACTTTGCACTGTATTAGTGTGGAAAAAACACTTTTCGCACTTGTGTTAGTGTTGAAAAACCACTTTTCGCACTTGTGTTAGTCTTGAAAAACCACTTTTCGCACTTGTGTTGGTGCAGGAAACCACTTTTGCACTTGTATTAGTGTGGAAAAACCACTTTTCGCACTTGTGTTAGTGTTGAAAAACCACTTTTCGCACTTGTGTTAGTGTTAAATAACCACTTTTTGCACTTGTGTTGGTGCAGGAAACCACTTTTGCACATGTATTAGTGTGGAAAAAACACTTTTTGCACTTGTGATAATGTTGAAAATCCACTTTTCGCACTTGTGTTAGTGTTGAAAAACCACTTTTCGCACTTGTGTTGGTGCAGGAAACAACTTTTGCACTTGTATTAGTGTGGAAAAACCACTTTTCGCACTTGTGTTAGTGTTGAAAAACCACTTTTCGCACTTGTGTTAGTGTTGAAAAACCACTTTTCGCACTTGTGTTGGTGCAGGAAACCACTTTTGCACTTGTATTAGTGTGGAAAAAACACTTTTTGCACTTGTGATAGTGTTGAAAAACCACTTTTCGCACTTGTGTTAGTGTTGAAAAACCACTTTTCGCACTTGTGTTGGTGCAGGAAACCACTTTTGCACTTGTATTAGTGTGGAAAAAACACTTTTCGCACTTGTGTTAGTGTTGAAAAACCACTTTTCGCACTTGTGTTAGTGTTGAAAAACCACTTTTCGCACTTGTGTTGGTGCAGGAAACCACTTTTGCACTTGTATTAGTGTGGAAAAAACACTTTTTGCACTTGTGATAGTGTTGAAAAACAACTTTTCGCACTTGTGTTAGTGTTGAAAAACCACTTTTCGCACTTGTGTTAGTGTTGAAAAACCACTTTTCGCACTTGTGTTAGTGTTAAAAAAACACTTTTTGCACTTGTGTTGGTGCAGGAAACAACTTTTGCACTTGTATTAGTGTGGAAAAAACACTTTTCGCACTTGTGTTAGTGTTGAAAAACCACTTTTCGCACTTGTGTTAGTGTTGAAAAACCACTTTTCGCACTTGTGTTGGTGCAGGAAACCACTTTTGCACTTGTATTAGTGTGGAAAAAACACTTTTTGCACTTGTGATAGTGTTGAAAAACAACTTTTCGCACTTGTGTTAGTGTTGAAAAACCACTTTTCGCACTTGTGTTAGTGTTGAAAAACCACTTTTCGCACTTGTGTTAGTGTTAAAAAAACACTTTTTGCACTTGTGTTGGTGCAGGAAACCACTTTTGCACTTGTATTAGTGTGGAAAAAACACTTTTCGCACTTGTGTTAGTGTTGAAAAACCACTTTTCGCACTTGTGTTAGTGTTGAAAAACCACTTTTCGCACTTGTGTTGGTGCAGGAAACAACTTTTGCACTTGTATTAGTGTGGAAAAACCACTTTTCGCACATGTGTTAGTGTTGAAAAACCACTTTTCGCACTTGTGTTGGTGCAGGAAACAACTTTTGCACTTGTATTAGTGTGGAAAAACCACTTTTCGCACTTGTGTTAGTGTTGAAAAACCACTTTTCGCACTTGTGTTGGTGCAGGAAACACTTTTGCACTTGTATTAGTGTGGAAAAACCACTTTTCGCACTTGTGTTAGTGTTGAAAAACCACTTTTCGCACTTGTGTTAGTGTTGAAAAACCACTTTTCGCACTTGTGTTGGTGCAGGAAACCACTTTTGCACTTGTATTAGTGTGGAAAAAACACTTTTTGCACTTGTGATAGTGTTGAAAAACCACTTTTCGCACTTGTGTTAGTGTTGAAAAACCACTTTTTGCACTTGTGTTAGTGTTGAAAAACCACTTTTCGCACTTGTGTTAGTGTTGAAAAACCACTTTTCGCACTTGTGTTGGTGCAGGAAACCACTTTGCACTGTATTAGTGTGGAAAAAACACTTTTCGCACTTGTGTTAGTGTTGAAAAACCACTTTTCGCACTTGTGTTAGTCTTGAAAAACCACTTTTCGCACTTGTGTTGGTGCAGGAAACCACTTTTGCACTTGTATTAGTGTGGAAAAACCACTTTTCGCACTTGTGTTAGTGTTGAAAAACCACTTTTCGCACTTGTGTTAGTGTTAAAAAACCACTTTTTGCACTTGTGTTGGTGCAGGAAACCACTATTGCACATGTATTAGTGTGGAAAAAACACTTTTTGCACTTGTGATAATGTTGAAAATCCACTTTTCGCACTTGTGTTAGTGTTGAAAAACCACTTTTCGCACTTGTGTTGGTGCAGGAAACAACTTTTGCACTTGTATTAGTGTGGAAAAACCACTTTTCGCACTTGTGTTAGTGTTGAAAAACCACTTTTCGCACTTGTGTTAGTGTTGAAAAACCACTTTTCGCACTTGTGTTGGTGCAGGAAACCACTTTTGCACTTGTATTAGTGTGGAAAAAACACTTTTTGCACTTGTGATAGTGTTGAAAAACCACTTTTCGCACTTGTGTTAGTGTT